>NC_058131.1:383006878-383072437 GCF_016433145.1 Gracilinanus agilis | reverse complement strand
CCTCCCTTCCTTCCTTCCTTCCTTCCTTCCTTCCTTCCTTCCTTCCTTCCTTCCTTCCTTCCTTCCTTCCTTCCTTCCTTCCTTCCTTCTTTCCTTTTTCCCTCCCTCCTTCTCCCTTTCCCTATCCTTCTCCCTCTCCCTGTTCTTCTCTCCCTCTCCCTCTTCTTCTTCTTCTTCCTCTCCCTCTCCCTCTCCATCTTAGAATTAATACTTTGTATTGGTTCCAAGGCAGAAGAGCAGTAAGGGGGCTAGACAATGGTGGTTAAATGACTTGCCCAGGATAACACATCTAGGAAATATCCGAGGCTACATTTTAACCTAGGACCTCCCATCTCTAGGCCTGACTTTCAATCCACTGAGCCACCTAGCTTCCCCTTCATTTCTTTTCTTTCATTATCCTTCCCACTGAATGAAATGAAAAACACCGAAGCCCTTTCAATGTGTTGTGTGTGTGTGTGTATGTGTGTGTGTGTGTGTGTTTGTGTGTTCATCTAGTCCTCACTGTCCAACTCTTTCTCCATTCATAGTGCTTTCCAAAGAGTTGGACCTTAAAACTATCTCAGTTTCCTCTTATACTGGGAATTTCACTTTTCACTAGCATTGGTTTCTGCCCTAGCTGATTTCTAGGGGGTCTAGAACTGGCCTCAGCTACATGCCAGTCCGCTTTCCTTCAGACTCTTGTACACATCAGCATCCTTCCCTAATTCCCTCTCTGTTCCTTATTTCTTTGGCTACTCACTGTTGCAGTACAGCATGCTGCCATGCTGCTGTCTTAGGCAGAGCTAGCTTCCCACTCTCTTGTACCTCCACCTCCATAGGACAGTCTCTGTATGTGGGGGGACTGCTGTGAATAGTTGAGTTCTGTGACAGGTCCACAGGTCTGGTTGTGCTATATAGCCTTCTAGAGTGTGGGGGCTGGTGGAAGAGGAGGTGCTGAGTGCGTGCATATAGGATACAGATTAGTCTTCTCTGCTGTTAATTGTTCTCTTACTTCATTTGGCTTCTTAGCATCTTAGAGCAAAGCGACAGTGACAATTGCTTGACTTCTTACACTCAATTTTCATTTTGGAGAAATTCGAGAGGTCATTAGGATTGGAGAAAATATGGAGTATTCCTTCTTGTGGGTCACATGGCTCACAAATCCCTCCTGTTCTTCTTACATAAGACTCTGTCTCTTCTCTCCATGCCTTTGCACTGGTTGTATCCATTCCTAGAATGCTCTTCCTTATCCCTATCTATTGGAATCTCCAGTTTCCTTCAAGACTTGGCTCGGCTCAAATGCTAACATGTGCCTGGATCCTTTGCTGGTTCTCTTGCCAGTGCCTCCTCCTCCAAGGTCACATTGTATCTGCACGGCATAGAATGATATGTATGTTTTGAATATACTTATATATATATCTATTTTCTCTTTCAGTAGAATGTATGTTCCTTGAAAACAAGAGGAGTTTCTCTTTTGTCTTTGTAGCCTCTAGCATTGTGCGTGGCACAGACTAAATACTTAAATGTTTGCTTGCTTGCTTGACTACATGACAGATTTATTATGTGAATTTAAACAAATAAATTTACCCCTCAGAATCTGTTTCTTCATAATGAAAATGGAGTAAATACTTTTAGACAAGACATGGCACCGTGTGGTAGATAGAGTGCCTGATGTAGAATCAGGCAGTCTTATGTTCAAATCCCAACTGTAGCAGTTACTATCCATGTTACCTTAGACAAGTCACAACCTCAATGTGTCTCAGACAACTCTTGAGGAACTATCTACTACAGATTGATTGCAATCTGCATTTGTGGAGGGAGTTCTCATATCTCTGTTGTCAAATATTAATAGTAGTTAATTTAATATTGTATTTTAAGGTTTAAATAATGTGTGCCATTTAATATCTTACTTTGCCTTTTTTTTAAACCCTTACCTTCCGTCTTACTATCAATTTTAAGATAGCAGATTGGTGAGGACTAGGCAATTATGGTTAAGTGACTTGCCAAGGGTCACATAGGAAGTATCTGAGGCCAGAATTGAACCCAGGTCCTCCTGACTCCAGACCTGGTGCTCTATCCACTCTGCCATTTAGCATCTTATCTTTATGCTAACACTTTCAGATAGATATGATTATCATTTTCATTTTATACATAGGAAAACTGAGTGTCTAAGAGAAGTTAAGTGACTTGCTCAGTGTGGTATACCTAATAGATATCTTAGGCATGAATCGATCTCAGGTCATCCTGATTCCAAATCAGTGTCTCTCCACCATGCCATTCTGTCTTCTTGCATTCATATAATTCCACTTATTCTTTTCAACCTAACCTAAAGAATATTATGAAGAATCAGTAGGTTGAGGTTAGGAGGGAAAAGCAGTGGGTGAGAAAGATTTTTTTGGGTCTTATTAAAAGCAAAGGAAATGCTTCCTGGGTCTTAGTGGAGAGGTGATGGATTAGAGGTGCAGAATGAGATATTTTTTTAGACATGGCCAATGGGCTAATTTGTTTTTGCTAGATCATGCTTTTAGTTTTAGCTTTTGTTGTTGGGGACGGAGTTTGGTCATGATAGTTGTTTTTTTTTAAAGGAGAAAAGAAAGAAAAGAATATCAATGAAATATATAAATATACACTGAAGATAGCAAAAAGAACTTCAGAAGGGAACAGAGACAAGCAAGGTAGTTATGTTATTACTGTGTAAAATTCAATATATACTTAAAAAATCCCAAACTACACATAACAGTTTTCATAAATACTTTTTCATTTTTTCTTTGTATATTGAAATTTTCATGTTTGTTAAGTTCATAATTTTTTAAAGTAAAGAAGAAATAGGGACAAAAAAAGATGCATGAAATTGGATACAATGATTCTCTGGAATAGCCTAAATGTTAAAAGCACATAAGTGTGTAAAATAGAGAAAATGGCCCAAACAAAGAGTAAAGCTCACCATGGAAAAGAGGAAGGAAAACCAATGAAAAACTGTGTTTCTCATATGAGCAGTCACTTAGGATTTGAGGGGGAACTATAATTATAAACACAGTACAGCAATAAAATGCCTTTAATAACGAAAATAACTGCACAAGGCAAATGAGATGATGGAACACGATTTAAAAGGAATGATTTGATAGCATAAGGAATTTTCAGGACTTTCTTCAATCTTGATGATTTTCTTTTTTGGCCTTCTATATATAGACATATGCTACTGGGTTTATTTCATTTCAGACTTGAACTTTCACACTTACAGTGTAAATATGAGAAAATAGCTAGTGTCTTATTTTAATCAGTTTCCAGGGTTGGAAGATGAGAAAGAGGACTTCCCTTTCTTTGGTAGAGGAGAGATTTCTGCTCATTTTTTCTATTAAATATAAGATGGTAAATCTCCCAGATTCCTAAAGTGGCTGACTGGTAGCTAATCATTTAAAGAAATCTAAGATTCTCCTTGAATTGTTCTTTAAAAGAAAAAAGATTTTAAGACTGCTATTTTGTTGGTCATTAAAGGTATCTTCAATGCCTCCCTGCCTCCTGGTTATGACTCATCATCCCTTCCCTTTCTCTTCCAGTAGTGAGAAAGGAAAAAGAGGTAGAGACTTGTTCAACCTCAATACCCTAGTCAACTACCAAAAACTACCTAGGAATTAGGATAAAACTCAGAAATAGTTCCTTGTAGAAGTCATTATCAACAAATTTATCTCCCAATCCACAGTGCTACATTCTTCAAGGTTCAAAAAAAAGTATCATGATGTTTTTTCCCCTGATTCTCACTTTTTTAATTCCTGATTCAGTGAACTAAAACTGTCAACAAGCATTTATTAAGTACCTTCTATGCAAGGCTCTGTTCTGGTCACTGAAGTTATGAGTACAAGGAGATTTTTATATGTTCACAGATCACCTGAGAAGGAGGCAGTCACCTTCTTCTGGGAGAAGACATCCTTCCATTATCCTACCACATGGGTAGTAACAACCTCTTTCTCATGGTGGAGTAATTGGAACAGGTTGAATCTTTAAAACCATTGAACTGAGATGGTGTTGGTTTCTCTCATTCTGGTCACCTCCAAGTAGGAGGGGAATGAAGGTCCTTTTCACCCACATAATAGACACCATGAACTAAGGTGGGTGGGGAGAGGAGTTCCCCATCCTCCTCTTTTAGACTTAATGAACTTGAGAAATTTCAGTGAGGTTTTGATCTTTTTTGTTTGTCCTTTTCAGTTCTTAGTGTAGGCAGTGGAGCTCTCAGACTTGGGAACTTGAGCCATGGAGACCTCAGAGTTAGAATTCTAAGCCAGATATTTCTACCAGACCACCACAGAAGCCCCTAAGAATCCAAGGTGCTAGGGCTTGAGTCAAAAAAGGCTTTGGAATTGGGGTTTGGAAAGGATTGTGCTATATCAGAACTGAGTTAAGCTGTGAACATAATCCCTGTCCTGTCCACAGACACCGAGGTGATATAAGATATGAGAAATTATGTCCCACAGGTGTGGGAAGAATGTATGCTTGCTCTTGCTATATCTTTGAAGTAAATATTCCTTTGTAAAGACTAATATTATGAAATGGTTAAATGGAACTAGGGTTCAGGTACCTCTTAGAACTGGCAGAATACAATTGTTAGGGGCTTGAGTTAGTAGCAGAGAGAACAGACATCTTTTGCCTTCCTTAAATGTCCTGGAAAACCCTAGGAAAAAGGCAAAATATAACTAACATTCCCAGCCTTCTTGCAACTGAGGCCAGAGTAAAGTCACTGTTACATAAAAGCAAAAAGGAAACACTCTGTCCTTAGAGAGCTTATGATCTAGCAAAGAGAAATGTGTATCTTTGGGAAATGGAGTGGATTTTTGGGGGTGGGGGAAGAAGGGTAACAAGACTAATTTGGCATAGTGTGGCTAGAGGGGAATAATTTATAATGATTGGAAAGGTAGGATGGGATCAGGCGATAAAGAGGTTGAAATGCCAAGGAAGTTTATATTTAATCTAGGAGATAATAGAGAGCCCCTGAAGTTTATTGAGTAAGGTGGTAATACAGTCAGATCTGAACTTCAGGAAAGTCACATTGGCATTTGAATTAGGGGATGGATTGGAGAGACCTGAGGCAGATATACCAGTCAGCATGCTATTTCAATCGTCTCATCTAGGCAAAGAGTGGTAAAGGCCTGAATTGGGAGGATAGTACTGGGAATGCAGAAAATAGGGGCAAATGGTAGAGATGTTATGGAAGTAGAAATGACAAAATTTGGCAATTGAATATGTGAGATGAGAGAAAGTGAGGATATGATGACATCAAGATTGCGAATCTTTAAGTCACTGAGTAGTACCCTTGATGGAAAAGGAAGACTTGGTAGAGAGAGGAGGCATGTTTAGTGGAAAAGATAATGAATTCTCTTTGGGACTTATTGAATTTGAGATGTCTACAGAGAATTTTCTTTCCTTTGATTGATTAGAGCACTTAATACTTATGATAAGATCATGAAATCTAGAATTAGAAGGGAATTTGAGATCATTTCATCCAGGAGTTCTTAATCTTTTCTCCTCTTTTTGGTCCTTCCTCTTCCTCTTTCTTCTCCTTTCTCCTTTTTTTCCTCCCTCCCTCTCTCCTCTCGGTTTCTTTTTCCTCTCCTCCTCCTCCCTTCTCTCCATCTTTCTCTCTCTTTCTCTTCCTCCCATCTCTCCTCCCTTCCTCTCTTCCTTCACCCTTGCTCCTCTCCTCACTCTCTCCCCCCTCTGCACCCCTCTTCCAAATCCCCTGAGTTAAGAAATAAGATAAATTCAGTTGTCTGGGGATTAGGAGAGAATTTAAGTTAGAAAACCAGAATCTGGAAGAGTGACTTTAGCACAGTGCTAGGATGTTGCCATGAAGGTTTTTGAGGGAGCAGTGGGTAGGTAGGGGTAGAGCTGGAGAATGAATTTTCCTGGAGTTTTGGCTGCTGGAAGAAGAAACAGGTAGCTTTTGCAGTTTCCTTTTCATGTTCACTAGGTACTAAGCTCAGTTTTTACATGCTGAAGGATTGCTTTCATAGCTTCCTAAATTTCATTTCTCTGGAGCAGAAATACTGATTACTAAACCTTTGTTTTGACTTCCATTCCAGCATTCTTACCTGTATATTATACTACCTCTGCTTACGGCATTATACTTTGTATGCAGGTGGTGTTCAATGAAAATCTGTTAATTTATTTACATGATACAAAATAAAGTATAGAAAGTAGCCATGTATATAGTAAAATGTCTGATCAGATGACCATTGCTGGATTTCTTTAGTTCTTACTAAATCAGTCACAGTCCAATTCAACAAATTCAATTCAGGAAAGATTCATTAAATGTCTACTCTGCGCTAGGCACTGGGGACCCCAAAATAGACACAACACATGCCCTGTTCTCAAAAAATTTACTGGCTAATAGAGAGGATAAGACATGCACACAAATGACCATAATATAAAGGAGAATGCAGAAGAAGCAAAGGAGAGGTCCTGGCACTGTGCTATGAGAAATTCATGGAGGGGGAAGCTCTCTTTCACCTCAGAGAGGGATAATTCCCAAACTCACTTCTAATATTGTCAGGAGCTTCGCCACTAAACCATTGCACTCTATCACTGATGGCCAATTATGGTTCTGGGGAAAAAATATGGAGAAATTTTAAAAAGAGAAATGAAGATAATCTAAATGCATAATTTGGTGGCACTCTGTCTGAAATGCCTCCTCATTATGGATGTCTCTGCTATGCATAGTAATAGAACTTATTCTTATAAATGGCTTTGGAATTTCAATGACTATATCCCTTCTACCAGTTTGGGCCAATAACTGGCCATGAGCTATTGAAAACTATCAATAATCTTCTCTGTTACTTATAATTTTTCTTGGCATGTGAAAGGCATTAAAAAAAGAGAAATTTTTCTTCCCTCATTTGACTTAAACAGATGTTAATTGGAGGAAAGAAGCAGTTTGTATTAAATTTAGTGCAAGAAGAAGATTCATTTTCACACAGAAACCTCAGCCATTGTTCTTTGGTTGGGATGCAGATTAGGAATGTACAAGCACTTAGTCTGTCTTTCAAAATACAACCATCGGTTACATTCACCTGAGACTCAGGCTTTCCTTTATCTTTCTTTTCTTCTTCCCAAAGTTCATTTATCTTTCATTATTTTCCTGTTTATATACTCACAACTGCACTTGAAATTTAACTCTTATGGTAGGGTAGGGTTAAATCCACCCCTCTTATAAAGATTCTCTTTTCCCATCAGGAAATTTCAACTCTTGACTATTTAAGGTGTAATAAATAAAAGGTGGTCTCTTTTCCAATTAGTGGATCATTCAGGCTCTTAGGTTCTCATCCTCTTTGCTCTTCCCCATCTTCTATTTCTATGTTCACTTTCAAAAGATGTGACTAGGGATGGGCATGTGTGTGTGGAGAAAAACTGTCCATGGGAGAAAAAACTCAAAGTAGTCAAATGTGATCACAAATGTACCCCTTTGATGAAAGGTTGGATGGGGAGGGACTTGGAACCACTGGGCTACCAGTATATTTTTGAATTATCTGTGAGTTTGGTTTATTTGACATTTCCGTGTTCCTTATTACAATAGGATACCTTATAAACTACCTAAAGGGAAGAAAAAGCAGAACGGGTTATGAGGACACACAATCCTTTGGATGAAATCTTTCTGGAGAAGAGAGAATAGAATGACTATAGAGATCTTTTGCTGGAATTTAGTAAGCTAGAAAAAGATGAAAGTGGCTTTTTATATAACTAGTGAACTCTCTGGCTCATAGAGCCTAAAACTGGAAGGGACCTTCAAGGTAATTTAGTTTAACCCTCTAATTTTATAGATAAAGAGACTGAAACTGAGATTAATGAGTGACTTTAAGGTCATTGAGGTAGTAAGTAGCAGAGAGGGGATTTGGACCTACTTCCTCTGATTCCTAATTTAGTACTCTTCTACTATGTCTAGCATTCTTCTCCCTTACAAGACTGCACAATCTTCTGATAGGCCTGCTTCTGAAGAATTACTTGATACAGGATTTTCAAGCTAACCAATATTCATTTATTTCACAAATATTTTAAAGCACTTACTGTGTGCAAAGCACTATGCTAGGTATTAGGGAAAATATAAAGTTTAGATAAGATTTGGTCCCAACTTTACAGAGATTAGGTGTAAGAGACTAAGACACAAACATAGGGTGATTATGAAACACTTTCATTTGAATACACACCTGAAAATTTTTTTCCATTGTAAGGTGGAAGGGAGTATGAAATGATGGAAAGAGAACTGAACAAGGATCAAGAAGTCTGATTTTTTTTACACATATACATACATGCATACATAATATATACATGCATACATACATATCTGTTCTTGTTCAGTCATTTTTCAGTTGTGTCCAAGTCTTTGTGGCCTCATTAGAGCTTTTCTTGGAAAGTGAAGTAGTTTTCCATTTTCTTCTCCGGTTCATTTTATTGATGAGGAAACAGAGGCAAACAAGGTAAAGTGACTTGCCCCGGAATCACACTTCCAGGAAGTAACTGAGGTCAGATTTGAACTTAGAAAGATTCATTGTCCTGATTCCAGGCCTGGCAGTCTATCTACTCTACCACCTACGTGCCCACCACATATATATACATGTACATGTTATCTTTTACTTGAAGCTCTTTGAGGTCAGGGACTGTTTAATTTTTGTCTTTATACCTCTAGAATTGAGAATACTGCCCGAGATGAGCTAAATATGCTTATTGATTGATTGCTATCTTCAAATATCTAAAGGGCTCTCATGGTAGAGGATTCATCTTGTTCTTCTTGAATCTAGAAGGTACAACTTCAAGTAGTAGATGGAAATTCCAAAGGGATATATTTTAAGTCCACATAAGGGAAAAAAAAATCCTTTTAACAATAAGAACTGTTTCAAAAATGGAATGGACTGCTGGGTGGTAGTGGCAATAATAGATTATTCAGGGGACAGTTAAATGATTCAGCGGATTGAGAGCCAGGCCTAGAGATGGGAGGTCCTGGGTTCAAATCTGACTTCTGATACTTCTTAGCTGAGTGATCCTGGGCAAGTCATTTAATCCCCATTGCTTAGCCCTTATTGTTCTTCTGCCTTGGAACCAATAGGCAATATTATTTCTAAGATGGAGGGTAAGGTTTTTTTTTTAAATTATTCATCCTTGGTGGTCTTCATATGGAGGCTGGATGACATTTGTTGGAAATGTCATAGAGAAGATTAATGATTTGGAGTAGAAGTTGAACTAAAAGAACTCTAAGATCTCTTCTAACTGGGATTCTATGATATGAGAAAATGTTTTGATAAGTGGTCCACAAATGTAAGAGATTATTAAGATGGATGCCCTCATGGGGAGGAGGTCCCTTGGAGTGATAATTAGAACCTGACCTTCAGCACAAAGACTGGTGTCACTGTGCTGACAGCTAGTGCTGGGTATTCATGTTCCCTCTCTTGGCGTTGGTTGCCATTAGAATGGCAAAAGGCTAGGAGCGAGGCCAACCCTGGGCATCCAGGCATAAAGAGTGAGGCACTTTTTTTTGTAGGGAGTCCAGGCAGAATTGTTCAGAGTTTGACCTTTCAAATGCAAAGCACTTGTCAGGTGGCCAAGCCTGAAACCAAACAGAGGGTTGTGCCAAGAAAGGAGAATTCCCCTGCTGCTCCCTGGCAATGTTCTTGGTCTGGCTCTTTCCCAAAGCAATGGCATCTAAATAGAGCCCTATTCCACAGGCCCCACAGTCTAGTCTGAAGATAAATTGTTTCTACTTTCCTACCTAGATGATTAACTTTAGGAAATGGACTATACTTAGTATTTCTATGTAAAGCCTATTTAATTATGTCGCTATGTGCCCATGTGTATCTATTTGCTTATTTAGGGACTTTTCCATTAGGAATGGGTTACATTCCAGAGATTCTTGCAATAAATAGTAAAATCTGTGAGTAATTCACTAGCTCGATAGTAGTTGGAAAGGGCATTGAAAACAAAACCCAAAGTACAATATCCAAAATGAGTATAACAATGCAAATGAAACAATTTAAATGAAAAATTTGTATAAAGGAAGCTGAGCTCTGAGTATCTAAAAATAAATAATGGATAATGAAACATATCATCCTCCAAAGCTGAGAGGTAGAGGAGTACTTGGGACTTGTGTGCCAGGAACTGTGTGAGTATTGGGGATAAAAAAGTAAAAAAACAGTCAAAAGGAAGTTTCAGTTTGGGAGAGAGAGAGAAACAGAGAGGCAGAGACAGAGATAGAAAGAGTCTGTACAGAGAGACAGACAGAGACACAGAGAGAGAATTTACCTAGTCCTTACCCTTCTTTCTTAGAGTTGTTGTTAAGACAAAGTATGAGTTAAAAAAAGGAGGGGGGAAAGATAAAAATTATCAAAGAACAAAGAAAATAAAAATTCATGGTTGAGTGGCAACAATGGTAACTATTCAACCCTCATTCAGGTTCTTATCACCTCTCACTTGGACAATTGCAGTGGAAGTTCTCTTTGGTCTCTCTTCTTCAAATCTCTTCCCATTCTAATCCAATCTTCACTAAGCTGCTAGTGATTTTCCAAAAATGTGGGTCTGATTATATCACAGCCCTTGAGCAATATACTTCAATCTCTCCCTATTACCTCTTTGATCACATATAAAATCTTATGTTATTATATAGCTCTACTTACTGTTTCTTACATAGGACACTCCATTTTTCATCCTTGTGTCTCTGCGTTGGTGGTCTCCCATGCTCAGTATACTTTCCCTTTTAACTGCCAATTCTTTTTTTTTTAAGTTTTTATTTTGAATATTTTCCCCTAGTTACATATTTCATGTTCTTTCCCTCTCCCCCAACCTCCCTAACTCCCCCTTAGCTGACACACAATTCCACTGGCTTTTACATGTATCATTGATCAAGACCTAATTCCATATTATTGATAGTTGGACTTAGAGTTATTGTTTAGTGTCTACATCCCCAATAATATCCCCATCAGCCCATGTGTTTATGCAGTTGTTTTTCTTCTGTGTTTCTCCTCCCACAATTCTTCTTCTGAATGTGGCTAGTTTTCTTTCTCATAAGTCCCTCAGCCTTGCTCTGGATCTTTGCATTGCTGCTAGTAGAGAAGCCGATTACATTCGATTGTATCACAGTGTATCAGTCTCTGTGTACAATGTTCTCCTGGTTCTGCTCCTTTCACTCTGCATCAATTCCTGGAGGTCTTTCCAGTTCACATGAAATTCCACTAGTTCTTTATTCCTTTCAGCACAATAGTATTCCATCACCAACAGATACCACAATTTGTTCAGCCATTCCCCAATTGAAGAACATTCTCTCATTTTCCAATTTTTTGCCACCACAAAGAGCGTAGCTATAAATATTTTTGTACATGTATTTTTCCTTATTATCTCTTTCGGGTATAAACCAAGCAGTGCTATGGCTGGATCAAAAGGCCCAACTGCCAATTCTTAAAATATCTGGTTTCTTTCTTTCCCAGATGCTAGTTGAGGATACCTCCATCCTCCCAGGCATGACTTGATACCTAGGTCATTCTTGACATTACACCTTCACTTCCAATTTGTTGCCAAGTTCAGTCAATTCTACTTTTGCAATATCTCTCCTATACTCCTATTTATTTCCTTTGACACTGTTACCACCTTGGTCCAGGTCATGTCACTTTAAGCCTGGACTATTGTAATGGCTAGTTGTTGGTATCCCTACCTTGGAGTTTTCCTCACACAAGTCCATCCTTCCCACAGATGTCAACTAATCAGTAAACATTTATTAAGTGCCTAATATGTGCCTACTATGTGAGATGTATGGTTATCTTCAGAGAGGACTAGCACCTCTGGTGTGAAGGCTTGCCGAGACCTTTTCAGGGCTGCTTACCAGAAATGGTGTCTACCTCTGACCCAACTCACTTGTGGCTCCAAAAAGCTGAAGCATATACAGTGGCCACACCCCAGTAAAACTGTCTGGGCAGATGGGATAAACTAGGTTGAGGGTAACCAACAGGCCTCAGACCTTTCAGTGAGTAGGATGGATGTCTACTTCTTTGGTGGAATAGGTGGTTGAGAGCAGTTTGTTCCAATGGTCAAGAACGTGGTTTAAGTATATATTGTGGAGAGCTTAGAGCTTGGTTAGACATCAAAGACACCAAGGACTTTGATGACTCTGGAAGAAAGAGTGAGACTGATGACTTTGTTCAACTCTGCCTCTCTTAGATCCAACTCTCACACACTGATCCTTTTCCAAAATGAGTGATGAACAACAATTATGTGTCAGACATTAAATTATGTGATGGAAATATAAAAAAAAACAAGGCAAAAGACAGTTTCTGCTCTGAAGGAACTTACAGTTTAATGGAGAAGACAACATATGAATAAATATATATATATGAAACAAGTTATATTCAGGACAACTTGGAAATAACTAATAGAGTAAATGCATTAGAATTGAGAGCGGTTGGGAAAAGCTTTCAGTAAAATATGAGATTCGTGTTAGGACTTTAAGGAAGTCAGGGAGGTCAGTAGGTGGACAGGAGGAGGGAGAGTATTCCAGACATGGGGGACAGCCAAAGAAAACACTAGGAGCCAAGAGATGGAGAGTCTTATTTGTGTAACATCCAGGAGATTAGTATCACTGGAAGTAAAGAGTAGGTATTGAGGAATAAGGTATATGAAGATTGGAAAGGTAGAAGGAGACTAAATTATCCTTTTAATGCCAAATGAAGCATTCTGTATTTAATCCTGCAGATAATAGGGCGCCACCAGAGTTTACTGGGGAGGAGAATGATATAGTTGGACCTGCACTATAAGAAAATAATTTTAGTGGTTGATTGGAGGACAGGTTGGAATGGGAAGATACTTGAGGATGGTACCAATAGGTGATTGCAATAATCCAGGCATGCAGTGATGAGGGCCTGCACCAAAGTGGTGGCAGTATCAGAAGAGTATATCAGAGAGTTGTTGCAAGGTAAAATTGATATGCCTTAGCAAAAGATTAAATATAGGGGATGAGAGATGGTGAGGAGTTGAAAATGACTTCTAGTTTGCAAACCTGAGGTACTGGGAAGATAGCATTGTTCTCTAGAGTAATAGGGTAGAAGGAAGAGGGGGACAGATAATGAGTTCTATTTTGGACACACTGAGTTTAGAATGTTTGGAGGAAAGGACTTCCTTTTTTATTTTTTTAAATCCTTACCTTCTGTCTTGGTATCAATTCTAAGACAGAAGCATAGCAAGGGATAGGCAATTGGGGTTAAGTGACTTGCTCAGGGCCTACAACTAAGAAATATCTGAGGCCAGAGTTGGACTCAGGTTGGGAGGACTCCAGGCCTGGCACTCTATCCACTTATGCTACATGTAGAAATGGAATAGGAAATATATGGGTTAGGTATCGATTAAGATAAGAACTTTAAGAAGGCTGAAAGCAAGACAGAATTCTGTGTGTGAGATGAGAACTTGGAAGGGAGAAGCAGATAAAATTCTGACAGTTGGTCACTAAGCTCTGAGTCGGTCTCTATCTTTTGGTGGAGGCAGACTCATCTCAGCCTTGCTCTCTGATGGTTATAGGAGAGAGAGAGAAATCAAACCCATCTCAAAAGGTTTCTACTTTCCTGACTGTAATCATTGTGGAGAAGAAGCTGTCATATCTGCTGGGCTGGAGAACTATTTTGAGGGAAGAAAGATTAAAGGCCTGTTTTGCCTGAGCTCTGAGAGACATCTCAGAGATATACTTTGGTCAATTAGTCTCTGCCATATTGGCTAACTGAATATATTTACTTGGAGACATTGTTTTTTTTTTTTAAGTTTTAAACCCTTAACTTCTGTGTATTGACTTATAGGTGGAAGAGTGGCAAGGGTAGGCAATGGGGGTCAAGTGACTTGCCCAGGGTCACACTGCTGGGAAGTGTCTGAGGCCGGACTTGAACCTAGGACTTCCTGTCTCTAGGCCTGGCTCTCAATCCACTGAGCTACCCAGCTGCCCCCATTTGGAGACATTGTTAACAAAATTAAGCAATTTTAATGAGGATTATAGTTAGGCTTTAGTCAGCTAACATTTTGGGTTTTAGTAAGTGTTAAGCAGTTTAGAGTAGCTTGAAGAAACTGAAGAGTTTGCCATGAGCCAAACGTAGGAAAGTGGGTGAATATATAGTTTCCCTTTTAGTGTTAAGGCTTTCCTTTTTACTAATCCTTATACTCACATCTGTTAAATATAAATAGATTTTCATATAAATATGTATAGTCTCCAAGCAAATTACATACTGGCTTTGTGAAGGGAAGTCGCTCCTGGCTTTCCTTCTGAGAGGAGAGCTGAAAGATACTTTTGTGAACATTGAAGTATTTTATCACAGCATCCTCCTCAATAACATCAATAATAATCCCAATACTTCATACCTAGCTACCCCTTGGCTACTGGATTTACAGTTCAAGATGTCTGAAAGGCATTTAGAGATGTGAGATTGGAGGTCAGCAGAGTTTGGGACAGATGGTTAGGTAGATCTGAGAATCATTAGCATAGAGATGGTAAGGAATTGATGAGATCACTAAGTAAATATAGAAGGAGAAGAGAAGAGGGCTCAGGATAGCATCCTGAGGGAAGCCTGATGTTAGATAGCATGATCTGGAAGAAGATCCAGCAAAGGAGACAGAGAAGGAGTGGTTAGATAGGCAGGATGAGAACCAGATAAGAATGATATCCCCAAAACCTAGGGAGAAGAGAGAATCAAGTTGGAGAAGGTGATCAATAATGCTCAGAACAACCGTCTTCAGAGAGGTCAAAGAGAATAAGGAATGAGAAAAGGCCAATAGATTTGGTGATAAAGAGAGAGTATCTTTGGAGGGAGCAGTTTCTTTTGAATGATAAAGTCAGAAGCCAGGAGAGGGGCATAAGAAGAGAATGAGAGGAAAGAAAGTAGAGGCACTTATTGTAGATAGCCTTTACCAGGAGTTTAGCTACAAGAGGCAGTAGAGATATAGGATGATACTAGAAATTGAAGGTTCAAATAATCATTTTTTTCAGGATAATGGAGACATTGTATGTAGGTAGTAGGGAGTGAGTCAGAGAGGGAGAGATCGAAAATAAGTAAAAGATGTTATGATTAAAATTCTCTGGAGATTATATATTATAATTATTCATTAGTAAAAGAGAGAAAAAAGAGAGAAAATCACATGATCACTCCTCAATAATCTCAGTTTGTTATGCTTTCCATGTCAGCCAAAAGTTGCTCGATTAGCAAAAGTCTCCAGTCTCAAAAAAGACCTTCTCTGTCCCCCTTCTTTTTTATTTTTATTTTTATTTTTATTTTTATTTATTTTTTAAATCCTTAACTTCTGTGTATTGGCTCCTAGGTGGAAGAGTGGTAAGAGTGGGCAATGGGGTCAAGTGACTTGCCCAGGGTCACACAGCTGGGAAGTGTCTGAGGCTGGATTTGAACCTAGGACCTGCCATCTCTAGGCCTGACTCTCAATCCACTGAGCTACCCAGCTGCCCCCTCTCCCTTCTTATAAGGCCAATGACACCACTCCTTTTTCATCTCTCCAGTTAGATAGACTTGACTGGGCTCAGTTTGGGTCAGAGCCCAGTCTTCTGGACCCCAGGAGTCATGCGGGACTTGAGACCAGCCTCTTCCAGGAGCCAGGAGCCTAGAGACCTCTGGAATCCTCCCATGGTACATGGGCATGCCCAGTCAAAGGATGTACTGATACTGATCAAAATGGGTTTTCAAATAGGATAAGGGGATCCATTTTGTATTAAATTCACACAATGAGTAGGCATGAGTACATCTATTAGTTTATATGTTTACAGAAAACTCTCCAAAGTAAGAATTTGCTATTCATGCTTTTGAATATTCTCAGAACATCCTGTCAATTTTAGCAGCCAAAGGAGAATGATCCTTAAGTGCTATTATAAGTATTGGGGATGCAAAGAAAATCGGAAGAGGAGGAAGCCCTGCCCTCCAGTAGGTTACATTCTAATAGGACAGGCAACATGTGCGAATTGAGGGCAGGTAGGTGGCACAATGAATTGAGAAGTTAGGCCTAGACATGGGAGGTTCTGGGTTCAAATCTGAACTCGGAAACTTCCTAGCTCCATGACCCTGGGTGCAGTACTTCTCTTTTGCCTTGGAACCAATACATAGTGTTAATTCTAAGAGGGAAGGTAAGCATTTGTTTAAAAAATACTACATGAATTAGGGTCATTGACTCATTTAAAAAAATAATTTTTTTTAGTATCTTCTGTGTATAAAGTCCTATCCTAGATATTAGCATTACACATTCAATCCTTCTAGCCTTGCTGTAGCTTCCCAGTTCTAGCTCTTTATATTTCTCTATCCAAACTAAATTTGGGTTTTGATGTATCCTGTCGTCCTGGGACTTATTAAAAATGACTCACTCCTGTATTAATTCATTCAACAAATGTATGAAACACTTGCTATTTGAAGAATGCCATACTGGGTGCTAGAGGAGATAAAAGTTTAGATATCACAAGTTTCTTGCCCTCAAGTTTTGCCTTAAAGTCTAGTGGGAAGGGTAGGGCAGATAAGAGCAAAGATTTCCATAATGCACAAAAAATGATATATTTTAGACAACAGCTCTTGAGGGGTTAGAGGATTAATGGACTGAAAGCATAGTTCTTGCAAGAATTGTGTCGTGGAAGATAGTAAAGAAGGCAAAGAAAAGCCAAAAAAAAAAAAAGCTATTTTGGACCAAGATTAAAATCAAAAGAGAGAGAATTATCTCTCAGGGTAGGTGAAACAATGATAACTCATGGCAGTGAGAAAGCCAACTAACTATTCAACTCATATTAATTCTGCTTTAAGGTTACAGAGACCTTTACAAATATTATCTCATTTTATCCTTACAAAAACCCAGGGAGATAGGTACTAGTATTACCCCATTTTACAGCTGAAGTTACTGAGGTAGGCAGAAGTTAAATGACTCGTTCAGGGTCCAATTGCCTGTATAGCCAATAAATGTTCTAGTTTGGATTTGGACTTAGATTTTTTTGACTCCTGGTCCAGAGCTCTATTCCCTGCACCACCTAATAGTGATTGCTAAGATACTGTGGTAATCATTGGAACATCTGGGAGAATAGGATTAGTTTAGGGAAAATGTTTCAATTTTTAGTAAAAATGGAAGAAGGTGGAGATTACATCCTACATCCCAGTGAGCTTTACTGTTCCTGGTAGAATTCTAGACATATTTTTTTTAATTAAGTTTATTTATTTAATTCTAGACATATTATTAATGGGTTTGTGGAAATTTTGAAAGGGAAGCCATGATTACTAAAAGCCTGCAGCATGGCTTCAATAAAAAAACAGGTCAAACCATACAAACTTCATTTTCTCTTTTTTGGCAAGGTAACTAGACCAGAGAAATATTGCATTCATGATATACCTGGATTTTCATTAATTATTTAACAAAAGTATTTCATGCTACTCTAGTGAACAAAATATGGGAAAAAAACCAGTGAAAAGTAAGATATAATAGATGCATAAGGGAGGGAGAGGAGACTACTACTAGGTCTAGGTTCTGGAATATGTGAGAGAGAACAGAGATCAAGCTTGTTTTTGTTGGTCCTTTTTTTTCCCCAAAGAGGACCAAAGACCTGGGGTATGTCTTGATTTGTAAGTGAATTGAATTTGAGTGAAGTGGAGTTGCACAAAGTCATCAGTCTCATTCTTTCTTCCAGTCATCAGAGTGGAATGACAAGACAAAAATCAGGATGACTGGCAATAGGTGGGTATACAGTGGTTGACCTTCGTGTCTTTGATATACATACATACATACATACATATATATATGTATATATATATATTTAACTCTTACCTTCAATTTGAGAATAAATACTGTATATTGGTTTTAAGGCAGAAGAACAATAAGGGCTAGGCTATGGGAGATAAATGACTTACCCAGGGTCACATAGTTAGGAAGTGTCTGAGGCCAGATTTGATCCCAGGTCCTCCTGTCTTTAGGCCTTACTCTCAATCCAGTGAGCCATCTAGCTGTTCCCTGTCTTTGATATCTAACCAAGTTCTAAGTGTTCCATAGAAGCTCCTGTTTTGGCTGCCTTTGTGGCTACTGGAACAAATTGTTCTCATTTTTCATCCTCAGACACTTACATTGTGTGGCAGTGGGGGCAAGATCAGACTTATTGACTGAGTTATTATCCTTAATGAAGAACAAGGACAGAGTCCAGGCTGAGACCAGAGGGAAGGAGGAGAAAATGTATTATGATGGTGCTGACAAGGTTTAAGGAATTTAAAAAAAATTGAAAGAGTTTACAGGGGGAAGACAACAAATTTAGGAGGGCAGAGGGCTGTGTTGGTGGAGAGGAAAGAGTTATGAAAGATTTGGGGGGAAGAAAACATTTGGAATTGTGAAGAGTGAATCAAACTCTCTGTCTATCAATCAGCAACTTTTAAGTTAATCAAAAACTTAAATACCCCTACTTAATACCTTACCAGTCACTAAGTATGAGAATTCACAAATCACTTGCTAGAGTGGGTGACAACTCCAGAGATCAATACCCTCTCCCTTGGGCAGTGCTAGGCAAATTTAAAGACTGCGATTGGTTGATTGGTTCCCATAAAGAGGGGGAGCAACAAGAGGTGACTTCGAGAAAACTGCTTTAAAAAAGCCAGCTTGAGGATTCAGTCTCTGACTCTGCATCAGTGAGCCAGATTAGAGGAGGAGACTCTTTCCTTGGATCCTGCAGTGGTGAATGGAGTGATTCCTTCCTTGGTTCTTCGGTGAGGAGACCCTCTCTGATCGTTGGCACTTGTTTTGTGCAGATGCAAAGCATGGAATCCCTGCAAAGGTACAGGGATACCTCACCCAGAATTCCAGGGGACCCCCCCTGGAGAACTTTGGGTGAGGGGCAGTTGAGAAGGGTTGAAGTCAGTTAATTTGTGGGAGTGGATGTGAGCAGACACTCTGCTTGTTTCTCCTGACTTGGGGTTTCACCTGAGGTGGCCATTGTAGCATAAGCTAGTGGTTTCTACTCATAGAGTTAGCCTGTTTGTTATTATTATTCTTCATTAATATAATTATATAATTACTTAGTGATTAGAGAGTAAGATATTTATCAATAGCAAGAGAGCCAGTTTTAGTTAAATGCTTCATCCCCTCCAGTGAGGAGGGGGAAGGGGGCATCAATTTAACAGTTCAGGTTCACCTTTCCTTTATCCTAAAACCTTCATTAACTTCTCTAATTTTCCTTGTTAATTCCTAATATAACTTTTTACCTTCAAATCTGTGCCTGATAATTATTTGGGAAGATACTTACAATTCAGTCTGTATATTTAGTTTGAATCTTGTTGGCTGCCAGTTTAAAGAAGATCTCCTCTGTCCTCAACAGTTAGATAGCTAGCTGTTATATCTCCTCTAACTGACCTGAGAGGAATATAAATTAAAGAAAAGGAACATTATTGGGGGTTCAGCCATAACAGAAACTTACCAGAAGAATCTTATTCCTGTCTTCATTACCAACTGAAGCAGGAGCAGTTAGAGGGGGAGGGGTTTGAGAATCAGGAGTGTTTTACCCCCTCCTTTCCTCACTGTAGCCTGTCAATCTCTGGCTCTTGACTTAAAGCTCTATTTGGCCCTGACACATTTATCTGCTTCTCCAAACTATCTGTTATTATCATCATAACACACTTCAGTGGGACACTCCCTTCAGCATGAGTTCTGGTGAGATCCTTGGTGGTCTTAGCCTTGTGTGCACTGAAGGTTCTCTGTGGATTCTTCAGTGTCTCCTGGCTCTTCAGATTTTGGCTTCCTAATTAGGACTTTGGATTCTGGTGAGATTTGCTTTTAGATTCACATTTGTGGTCTGGAGACATTAGAATTAAATTCAGGGTATTGGTAGCTAGGCAGTACTTTCTCTCTCTGTGTCTACATTTTCCCACCGCTCTTTCCACCTCTTTGTAAATAAAGCTGCTAAGTCATTTTGACTTAAGCTATAATATTTTTAAATTGGTGACCACGATATTTCTTTAGAATTCTCATATTTAGCATAAAACCTACATTAAAATTCTTACAGAATGAATTTGAGATGATGAAGACAGAAGAGACAAACTGTTTAGCACAAAGGAGCTCAGATGAAGTTATCCAACAAATCTGTACTGAGGAAAGTCAGTTTTATTCCACAATTTTTCTCAGCTGCCCAAGGAGAGTCAAGAGACTGGACAAATAGTAATAAAACTAATGGGAAGTGGGGAATTAGAAAGGGGAATTGGCTTTATGGTGGGGAGAAGAATTGATGTGTTTAATTTTTGACATGGGAACATCTTCACTAATGGTAAGGAAACAGGTTTGGGTATATTTGTGGACTCTGAATACAGAAAAATTCTTTGATAAATATATAGCATTCAAGAAACTGTGGGCCTAGATGGGCAGGCAAAGTTGAGCCTGTGCCTTTTGAGCTTGGAGGAATGGAAAGTTGCACAATGGGATGGGAGTAAAAACCCACCGGTCCTGTTATCTACAGGCTTTCTACCTGTAGATACCTTTGTTGTCATTCAGTCATTTTTCAATCATGATGCCATTTGAATTTTTTTTTGTTTGTTTTGTTTTTTTTTTTGGCACAGATATTGGAATGATTTGCCATTTCCTTTTCCAGCTCATTTTATAGATGAGGAAACTAAGGCAGACAGGGTCAAATGATTTGACCAGGGTCACCCATGTAATAAGTGTCTGAGTCCAGATTTGAACTTGAGAAGTTTGTCAAAGTTTGAACCCTTAAAAATGAACTGATGAAGGAATTCACATTGAAGCAGGCTTTTTTTTTAATAAAGAGAGAAATATGGGGGTTTTGACCTTTGATTTCACTGATATTGATAATTTTCAGCAAGGTCACTAACTCTCACTATTAATGCAGATAGACAACTATCCTGCAACCACTAGAGAGCTACTTGGTACATTAAGAAGTGAAGAGAATTGCCCAGGGTCATAGAACAAGCATACCTACTCTATGGGGCAGCTAGGTGGTATAGTAGACAGAGTGCCAGCCCTTGAGTTAGGAAGACATCTTCCTGAGTTCAAATCTGGCCTCAGATACATCCTGGTTGTGTTTCCCTGAGCAAGTTGATTACCTATTTGCCTCAGTTTCCTCATTTATAAAATGAGCTGGAAAAGGAAATGACAAATCCTTCCGGTATCTTTGCCAAGAAAACCTCCAATAGGGCCACAAAGAGTCAGACACAATTGAACAACAACAATATGCCAATCAGTGTACTAGAAGCTGGTAATAAAAAGACAAAAGTGAAATGGTCTCCACCCTCAAGGAATTTATATTACTTTGAGATTGTTGTGAGGGTTTCAGTTCAATTAGTTCCACAAACATTAAGCTTTAACTCTATGGGTGTCACTGAGCTAGGTGCTGGGAAAGCAAAACAAAACCAAAAAAAAGCCCAACAACAAGCAAATCGTTCCCAGCCAGTTTACATTACTCTGAGGGTGTGGTGGGAGTTTAAAAACAAAACCAGTAAGGCTTGAACCCAGCTCTCTCCCTCCTTGTTCACCCTGTAGGCACTGGGGTGGACTCTCACCCATGGATAAAGGACACCCATTCAGATAAGGACAATTATAGGGAGAGGGAAACCACACTGGTTTCCCTGTCAGTCCCAACTCTAATCCTTATTAAAGGCAATGCTACTTAAATAGGGGCTAGACTCAGAGTTTCTGAGTCATTTCCTTTTCCCATAACACAGAATCAGGGAACAAGAACAAGAAGCAATTTTACAGGTCATATAGTCCAAACCCATGTTTTATAGATGTAGAAACTGAGGCCTCAGGAGGCAAAATGACTTGTCTGATATCATACAGGTCATAAATGTCAGAGGTGGCATTTGAAACCATTTCCTTGGACACCAGAGCTGCCACCATTGCCACAGTACCATATCTTTCCCCATCTGCCAGCCATTGTGACAAAGAATGTCTAAGAATCCTTCCTTAACTGTGGGGTGATCCTGGTTCCGGTGCTTTTAGACTTTGGGATCCTGATTCTTCTCCAGAGAGCCTGGAGGCAATCTGCCTTTTGCCAAATACTGGCCAAAGGTCCCTGATGCTTTCTGCCTGGGCCTGGAAGGCATTTTTGTGTGCTGTCACATCTAAGCTGTCTTCCCTGCCCAACCTCCCCTCTTAAACCCTTACTTTCTATCACTTCTAAGACAGAAGAGCTACAAGGGCTAGGCAAATGGGATTAAGTGACTTGCCCAGGGTCACACAGCTAAGAAGTGTCTGAGGCCGGGTTTGAACCTCCCAACTCCAGGCCTGGTGCTATATCCACTGTGTTACTAGTTGCCCAGAAACTACCCTTTTAGAGGAGACTTTCTTAGAAAGGCTTCTTCTGCTTGTTTGGTTTTCACAGATATGTATTAGAGATGAGGTTGGAACCCAGGTCTTTCTGACTCAGAGGAGAATGATGATAGATAAATGCCTAAATAGCCTTTTCTAGGCATATTTCTGTTTCACCAAGGAATAATAATACCTTAAACAATAGGAATACATTTTAGGAGAGTGGAATTAATTACAAACAGAGAGGATAATAACACGTGTAAGAAATACCATCAAATACCAACTAAATGCATGGGACCTTGCTTGACATTGGGAGTCATGAAGTTTAAATAAGATTCAATCCAGTGCTTTAAAGACCTTATGATTTATTAGTATCAAGGATAAAATAGCTTTTTCAAGGCCTTGAAATCACATTTCTTTCATTTAAGTTCAACCATCATTACTAAACACTTGCTATATGCAAGACACAAAAATAGGAGACAAGAAATAAAAACCAAACAAAAATCCCCAAACTAACTCCTAGCCCCATAATAATAATAGCTAACATTTAGATAGCATGTATCATGTGCCAGGTACTGTGCTAAGCACTTTACAATTATGACCTCATTTGATCTTCATAACAACCTTCAGAGATGGGTGCTATTATTATTCCCATAATAATGATATTAAATTATATTATTTAAATTATTAAATAACACCAAATTAAATAATTAAATGATATTGTTTATTGTTTAATCAAATTAAATAATATCACATTAGGTAACATTTAAATCATTAAAAAATAAATAATATTATATTTAATATTTGTTTATTTAATATTTAATAATAAATAGTAGTACTATTAGGAAGCTGAGGTAAGCAGTTTAATTGACTTGTCCAGGATCATATAGCTAGTAAATGTCTGAGATGGGATTTGAACTCAAGTCTTCCTGAATCTTGTCCTGGTCCTCAATCTATTGTACAGTCTAGCTGCCAGATAGTTGCTGACTTTTTATTCTATAGGATAGATACAACTTATATATAGATAAGCAAATATAATGCCTATATAATTCCATATATTGTTATAGTTCAATCAGTGTCTAACTTTATGACTCAATATGAAGTTTTCTTTTTTTTTTTAATAAAGATATTTTATTTTACCAATTAAATGTAATAACAAATTTCCACATAAATTTTCCAAAGTTATATGTTCCAAATTCTCTCCCTTCCTTTCTTCCCTCCCCTCTCCTGGAACTGGCAAACAATTTGATCTGGGTTATACAAACATTGTCATGCAAAACATACTTCCATTTTGTTCATTTTTGTAAGAGAACAATCATATAAAACCAAAACCCATTTGGGGTTTTCTCGGCAAAGATACTGGAGTGATTTGATTTCTTTCTCCAGCTCATTTTACAGATGAAGAAACCAAAGTCAATAGAATTAAGTGACTTATCCAGGATCACACCTGAGGTTAGATTTGAAGTTAGGAAGATGAGTCTTCCTGAATCCATGCCTGCTGCTCTATCCACTAGTCACCTGGCAGTCCATATGAAATAAGAGGAAGTAATTTTAAGAAGTCCAGGTGAGAAAGGGAGCAGGCAAGGTCCTTGTGGAAGATGGCTATCCAGTGGATAACAAAGTCACCAGTTCACAGACACTGCACTCAGTTTACAGAGGTGGGTGCTTCTTTTGCCTTTTAGTAGACAGACTCACCCTCCTGGCTATGGTCCTTGCACAGAACTTGTGAGTGGACAGCAGACTGCTTTAACAGAGTTTCTTTTTATTCTGTCCACTTCCTGACAGAAGGCAGTTTTCTCTACTCTTTCTAGGGCTTTGCCTCTAGCAGCTGGGATATGCAGGATTAGGAGGATTCAGGCTTGAATCTCGACACTCTTGCGTGTGTGTGTGTGTGTGTGTGTGTGTGTGTGTGTGTGTGTGTGTGTGTGACTTTGGGCTAATCTCTTCCCCACCTTTGAGCTCTGCTTCTCTCTCTGTAAAATGAAAGATCTGGTCAAGAGGACCTTAAAGCTCAAGTCCAGCTCTGGGCTGACACTCGATGATCCTTAGATTTTAGCCCTCCGCTAGTCTTATGATTGTGTTGCCAGAAGCCATTCTACCAGCTGTTGAGCCCAGACTGCTTCCAACCTTACTGTACTAGTGGGGCTTTCACATCTGGCACCTTTGCTCTAGCTAGTCCGTCCTCTGGTGGTGGAGTTGTGTCATGACAGTGGATACACCAGGTTCCAGAAACAGGCAGCTGGAGGATCTTTCATCTGCCTTGTAAAATGCGTCTGTGGAAATGATGTGATTTTTTTCCCCTCCTTAGAAAAGGAGGATTGCTATGAGGGTTGGTTTTACATAGTGATAGGTGATTTGGGAAATCCAAAAAGCTTCTACATCCCCTAAAGATTTTCTCCCTGGATCTGTCACAGTGCCTGAAATTCTGTGGAAAGTTCTTCAGGTGAAGCCTCTAGAAGGCTTTTGCTCAGATGCAAATACCTTTGGGATGGGTAACAATTATTAATAAGATTTATTAAGTATCTGCTCTGGGCCAGGCTCTGTCCTAAGTATTGGACATGCAAAAACAAATGAAACAATCCTGGTTCTCAGGAAGCTTGCCTTTCATTAGGTATGTAAATAAATATAAGGCAATCCAGGAGGTAATTTTTTGGGGAGGAGAGGGCTACTAGCAGTTGAGAGCATGAGTAAAGGTCCCATGTTAGGAATTAGCCCCTGATCTTAATTTTGAAGAGGACTAGGGATTCTGCAGGGCAAAGTAGAGGAGGGAGGACATTGTAGGCATGGAGAAAAGATTGTGCAAATAGATGGAGATGGAACATTGAGCATTGTGCACAAGGAACAAGAAGTAAACCAGTATGGCTGGAACATAAAGGAGCCTCGTATAATCTTCCTAGAGAAAGTTGGACCCAGTTTTTGAAGGGTTTTAAATAAAAAACAAGGGATTTTGTATTTTATTCTAGAGCAGTGGTTCCCAAACTTTTTTGGCCTACCTCTCCTTTTCCAGAAAAAAATATTACTTAGTGCCCCCTGGAAATTAAATTTAAAAAATTTTAATAGCAATTAATAGGAAAGATAAATGCACCTGTGGCCATCACTGCTCTCCTGGATCGCTGCAGCACCCACCAGAGGGCAGTGGTGCCCACTTTGGAAATCACTGGTCTAGAGGTATATCATTAGTCATTAATATCTTATCAGTCAGTTACCATATTATTAGCTAGGAAGAAAAGAGGTGGCACAGTGGATAGAGTACAGGGTCTGAAGAGCTCATCAGGAGTTCAAATCTGTCCTCAACTTTGCAATCCTGAGAAAGTCACTTAACCCTCTTTGCCTCAGTTTCTTCATCTGTAAAATGAGCTGGAGAAGGAAATAGCAAACCAATCTGGTATCTTTGCCAAGAAAACTTTAAATATGGCCACAGAGTTAGAAGTGACCGAAAAATACTTGAACAGCAACAAGGAACAAGGGAATTAGCTCTAGGAGTGATCCATTTACTTTGAAGAAATGGAGCAGGATTAGAGCTAAAGTATCTTTGGAAGACCCTGTGGAGAGAGTCTGGGCAGACAATGGGCAACATGAGGGCAATGGGAAAATGAGAAAATGTTACAAAGTGAACAGAGTCTCATCCTACCTCCTGTCAAGAGAGATGGAAGTCAATCTTTTCTTTCCTCATTGTTTCATTGATAGCCTTCTATATATGATTTCAAAAATGGAACCTCAGGTGAATTTTTACAGTCTCCTCTCTGGACCACTGACTAGGTTCAGATGCAAATACCATAAGAATTGTTATCAACTCCATTTTCTGGACCTACAGTAATTCTGTCTTGAAGATCACAAGGCCATATCTCATTCTCCATCTCCAATACTATTACCTTGAATCATGAAAGAAGAAAGATAAGAGAGAAGAAATGGATACTCTATGTGTTGTTCATGGACACATGGTGGCAAGCCCCTCACCTGGTAGTATACAGTAGTTATTTCCTTTCTTGAGAGAGAGTATGTGAATTCATTTTTTAAAGAGTTTTCTATGCATACTTAGTCCTGACTCAGTAGCCAATTAAAAAAGGCTAACCAGTAAGAGAGGGCCAGCATTTATTCTGTAGGGGGCAGGGAATTTCCAGAAGGGTCTCCATGTACAATATTGCACATGCTGTAAGAGCTGGGTTGGTCATTGAGTAGTCCCATCACATCTCAAGCTAGTTCTGTGTCCCTGGGCAAATCACTATGCTTCACTGAGCCTCATTTTCTTCATCTGTAATGTGAGTGTGTTCAACTCAAAGACATTTACGGTTCTTTCCATCTCTAAACCCATGAACCTAAGAGTTCAGAAAACTCTGATTAAGTGTTTTGAGATAAATTGGATTAATAATTGCCTTTCTGTGCTCGTAGAGGAGTAAGGAAATAGGACCGTGGTCCCTCTTGGATTAGGGCTCAGTGTGCAAATAGTATTTAACTAGGTAATATATATATATGTACATATATACATATGTATTCGTATATATATAATTTATATAATATATTATATTTAACATGGTAAATATAATATATTTCTTCTTTATATGCTTGCTGATGTACAACTGCTGTCTCTTCCAATAGAGAATAGGTAGGCTCCTTGAGAGCAGGAAACGTTATATTCTTTGTATTTCTATACCCAGCACTTCACACAGAGTCTGACACGTAGAAAACACTTAAGAAATGCATGTTGGTTGATTGAATTAGGCTGTGTCAGCTCTGCACCTGTCTTAGGACTCACTGTTTCTCTTGTTTATTCCTTTGTTGGAAGCTCCCATTTCACTCTGACTCAGTTCTCTTGGTTTGTATCTGTTCATGAATTTCCGGGGGCTAGCAATGTAGCCATCTTTCAGCATGTTCAACCCAATTTCCAACCCCTCCACAACTACTACCAGCCTTGAGGCAATATTCTGATTCACTTACATAGTCCTGGGCAATAATTGGCAGCTGCTATTGCCCCCATAGCCTCAGGCTCACAGCTGTTCCTCCTTTTCCCCAGGCTCCTCAACATCTGGCAAAAATCTAATAGTAATAGAGTACTGTAATAGAACATATGTCATATCACTTTTGACATATATGTCATAGCTAAGTACTCAAATGACTCTTTTTTAGAAGAAAAATCAGTTTGTAAAATCTTTAATTTAGATTTCATTTCTAAGTTTGCTGTTTACTCTCTTTATTTGTTAAAACTAACCTCTTTGGCCTTCATTAGACTCATTAGTGCTTCTCAGTAGGAGATAATGTGCTTGAATTCAAAAGTATGAGTGAATTTAATGCCTTGCTTTCTTAGCAGGGATCCAGGCTCCCTCTCCTCTTCACATAATGACAATAGTAATCAAGGAAGAGGGTATTAAGCTAACATTTTGAAGAACAAGATTGAATTATGAACAGAATCTTCAGTAATGAATGTGTTAATTGTTCTTTCTTGTTTTCAGACAATTAGTTCTTACTAAGTCAGGAGTTCTAAGATATTCACATATGTCTTACTTCAAGATAAGCCATCATAGGGCAATGAAAAAAAATCACTGAGGCCCCAGACTTCTGTCAATCCTGGCTTTAGGCATTTAGAGGTAGCTAGAATGCGCTCTTGAGAAAGCCCAGGATGGTCAGAAACTCAGAAATGGATTCTGGAAACCACTAGAAGCAGTAGCAACCAGTGAAGGCAAGATACTGCTCAGAATAGGACAGCCAAGGTACCCAGGGCCTCTAAGGTCCTAAGTACCCTGTTCTGGGATGCCATAAAATGCATTGATGGTCCAACTCTCTGAATCTCAAAGGTCTGGGAGGTTAGAGAGTGGAGGAGGGGAGAGGCTAACTCTAGGAAGAGGAGGTCAGCTCAGGAACTCAAGTGGTACAAGGGCAAGACCAAGCAGGATTAACTACCCTATCCACAAGCCCAGTAGGGGACACAACATGGTCTGGCCCAAAGTTCCACTTCAGGAACTAAAGATGTAGAGGAGAGAGCAAGGCTAAGACAATGTTGATAAGTATGAAAAAAATTATTAACTATGTAGAGGTGTTCAAATATATAGCCCAAAAGGAGAGAATAACTCTATAATACCTGCCAGCAGAGATTTGAAAGAAAACATAGATTTTCCACAAATAAGTAGAAGGAAGAAAACAAGAGGAAGAAAAATGAAACAAGAACTCTAAAGAATTGGAATTAGAATAAATCACTTAAAACAGAAGGTGGTAAATGTTACCCAAACAATGGACTCCATGAAAATCAGAATAGATCAAACAGAAACCAAAGACTCTGAGACAGCAAGGACTATTATAACAAAATTGAAGCATTAAAAAAATAGAAAAAATGTCTAATATTATGTTAATATCTAATAACAAAGACACCTAGAAAACAGGCCAATGAGAGACAGGAAACATTGGACTCTGCGAAAGCCATGATTAAAAAAAAAGTCTGGATACTATTGTTCGAGAAATCATGAGGGGAAAATGTTTAGGTCTATTAGAATCATAGGCAGATGCAGCTAGGTGGCTCAGTGGATAGAGAGCCATGCCCTGGAGAGGGAAGATCTTGAATTTAAATCTGGCCTTAGACACTTCCCAACTGAGACCTGGCCAAATCAACTCCAACTGCCTAGCCTTACCACTTTTTTGCCTTGGCATTGATACTTGGCATTGATTCTAAGACCGAAGGTAAGGGTTTATAAAAGAAAGGGGCCAAGAAATCACAAAAGAAAGTCTTAGAATTCATAGTTAAGATCCAGAGCTCTGATATTAGATTAAAAACAGTATACAGACAAATGGAATTCAAGTATCAAAGCACTGCATTCAGGATCACACAAAGCCTGGTATCTTTGGAGAAGTCTTGAAATGCAATATCCCCAAAGGTAAAAGAAATAGGCTTAAATGAGGGAATTTATTTTATTGGACTATAGGCAGATTGATTATGAGAGTTTTCTTTTTTGCTTGAAATTGTTCAATTAGGGAAAGTTGGGTAGGGAAGATAAATGTTTGCATAAAAAATGAATGAATAAATAAATAAGAAAAGAGAGTCTCAAGTCTTCTGGGTATTAGACTCCTCTGGACTAGTTTGGAGTCTTCCTGCTTCCTGGATTCCATTTCTTAAAATTCCTCTAGAAGTACTTCCTTTAAAAAAAAAAGATACAGTCCTAAAATGAAAAATAATTTACCCTGCAAAACTGAGCATAGTCCTGTGATGGGGGTGGTGGGTGGGGAGGATCTTTAATGGAATTACTTACAAGCAAAAAAAGAACAGAGCTGAGTAGGAACTGCAAAGTACAAGCACAACACTCCAGAGAAACCAAGAAAGGTAACTTTATTTGAGCAATTAGAGCTATATGATAATATGGGGCTGACATTCTAATGGGAGAGATGAAACGAGTGTTTCTTAAGAATCTTAATGCCTTCAAATGGTATTAAGGGAGTTCAATAAGAATGAAGACCTAGAGTTGGATTGGTTCTAACAGGGAAAAGAGAAGGGAGGATAAAAAGAATACACATGTAGAGAAAGGAGTAAGAAAGGGTGTAGAACTTGCTGCTCATAATTAGAGTATACAAGAAGAGTATAAAGACATGAAAGAGGGGATGGAGGGAGCAGGCATCAAATGGACTTCACTCTTACCTGGACCAGACAAAGGAAGATTGAACATACAAACACACACACACAGAGCCAGTTTGGTCCACAAACAGATCCAACTCAACTAGCAAACAAGTGGAGGTAAGACTGGGACTAGGTTAAAACTGTAGGATCTTGATAGTCACAAACAAAACAAACTTCTTTATCCTCAAGAGGAGATTAAAAGGAAAAATAGAAAAGAGAATCAAGGAACTGAATTCAAGAGGCGGGGTGAGAGAAGTGCCTATCAACTGGAGAATGCTGAAAAAATTATAGTATACAAATATGATGAAATATTGCATCAATAGAAATGATGAGAGATGAAATTTCAGAGAATCCTGGGTCATGTGAAGTGACCCAGAGTACAGTTAAGGAGGGAAGAAAATAAGAAAATATGAAGTGACCACTGTGTGCTGGAGTGCTTTCCAAATATCTCACTTAATGAGAATAACACTGCTATATGATTGGTGTAACAAGAATATTACATAAGGACACTAATACTGTCCAAAAAAAATGACTTATTCTGGTCAATGCAGGGATGACTGTGTTTCCTTTTGTCTTATAACCAATACTAAATATCTGTGCCAAAGCAGAAGAGTGGCAAAGGACTGGGCAATTGGAGTTAAGTGACTTGCCCAAGGTCATACAGTGTATGGAGTATGTAAGGGAGTGTATGAGGTCATATTTGAACCCAGGACCTCCTGTCTCTAGGTCTGGATCTCAATCCTCTGACCCACTTAGGTGCCCTGATTACCCTGTTTCTAATGATGAAGCACATTACCAGAGAGGTGAAATGGCAAAGTCCAAAGACATACTCTTTTGGATATAGCCACTAAGTGGATTTATTTTGTTTGACTATGCTTATTTGTTACAATGTTATGTTTTCTTTTTCTCTCTTGTTTTAATTTGGGGGAAAGAGGAGAAGAAAGTATATTCATTTATATATCACATAAATATATATTATAAATGAACATTTCTTATGTATTTATCCTATATATTTAAAAGTGAGCATTATGAAATGGAGATTCATAGTAACAGTGCAATTGTTATTTTTTGGTCTGCTCTTTATATAGAATTCCTCATTATGTGTATGTTTTTAAGTTCAAAATAAAAAGCATAACTTAAGAAAAATTCTGATTCTGTCATATATGACCTGTGCAACCTGTGTCAAGTCGCTTAATTTCTCTGCTTCAGGGGCAACTAGGTGGTGCAGTGGAAAGAGGGCCAGGCCTGGAGCTGGTAGGACCTGGGTTCCAATTTGGCTTTAGACACTTCTTAGCTGTGTTACTCTGGGCAAGTCACTTAACACCATTTGCCTAGCTCTTGCTCTTCTGTCATAGAGTTGTAACTAGAACAGAAAGTAAAGCTTAGTGGAAAAAAAGTCCCCACAACTTCCCTGGGTTTGAGTGCCCTCATCTGTATAGTGAGGACATAGGACTAAATCACATCTAATGTCCCTTCTTATAGGAACTCCAAAGCTTCTATAAACCCTAACATAAAAGAAAATAGGGAGCAAAGGTCATATGATTGTCAGGGAACCTGAGCTTTCTGGACACCGAATCCTTGTTAAGTAGCTTGATTTATGACTCTAGCCTACCTTAAGAAACCTCCAAAGTCCAAATGTGTGGAACTGAGAGATTTGGGTGTGATTCTTTGCATAACAAAAGACATCTTTATTTTATAGATTTCCCCTAAGAAATCCTTTAAATGAACAGCTCCCCCTAGTGCACTTAAAAAATGATTTATGTTGCAAAAATTTGATGACTTTTCTAGATCTCAAGTGGTGTGCAAACTGAAGTATATAACTATCTTCTGGGTTTGTTGTAGTTTGATTCATGTGATCATATTATCCATTCCCTAATTAGGAATGTATAATAGAAGTATAAGAGAGTGATATTCATATTTACTCATTTATTCTTCCCTTTAGAATGTAAGTTTCTTGAAGGCAAGGACCATTTTTTAGTCTTTGTTTCCTCCATGTCCAGTACAATACTTGCTTGCACATTGTAGGTGCTTACAAAATGTTTATAGAATTTAATTGGATTTGGTAAGGTTTTCTGCTAACTAGACTTTTTGTGGGCAATTGTGGGACTACACTAAAAGATTCCTTTTTATGGGAGAAGACAGTTCTGAGTTCTGAAAAACCATCTTACAAATGATTTTTGGAAAATAGTTCCTTTGTAAGTTGAGTATTGCTTATGGTCAGAATTTTGATTTAGAAAAAAAAAATAGGATTCAGAAGATGCAGTAGATAGAGCTCTCACCAGGCCTGGAATTGGGAGGTCCTGGGTTCAATTTTGACTTCAGATACTTCCTAGCTGTGTGACCATGGGTAAATTGTTTAATCCTGTTTGCCTAGCCCTTGCCCTTCTGTCTGAAGAGTTGTTATTAAGACAGAAAGGAAAGGTTTAAAAAATTTTTTTTTGATTCATCCTTCTTGAGTCACATTTTCCTTTAGACACTGTGGCCAAATGATGATATGTACCTTTTCCTTAGGCTTTTTGAAATCTACTTTCCTAGAATCTAAGATCTTCATGAGAAGCAGTAAATCCTTAGAGCCAGGAAGATCTTGAGCTAGTCCAAGTCCCACCCACTGACTGTGTGATCTTGGGCAATTCATTTAATCTTTCAGTGCTCTTGGCAGCTCTCTGACATGTTAAAATAGCAATGAAGATTCTGACCTGCATATGTGGAGAGTTTTTTCACTCGTTGAGTTCCCTATGCCAACAAAAACACAGACCAACTGCTTATCCCTAAGGGATACATATCTGGTTCAAATCCTTGCTCAGCCACTTAATTAGTTTTGTGGTCTTGGGCAAATTACTTAATCTCTCTATGCCTCAGTTTCCTCACTTCTAAAGTGAAGCTGGAGTAGACCTCCAAGGCTTTTTCTAGAGCTAAATTTATGATCCTGGGGCTGTGTCCAGTGTCCCTCTCCTTTATTGTTAAGAACAAGGTCATTTTCTCCCAAGAGTCTTGCTACTTTCATAGCCTTAACTCGGTCTTCTCTGTCAGGAGGAATTAAATTCAGGATAGCGGGTCCCCTTACCCTCAACATTCACAAATCACCATGGTGCCTCAGCCTACAACATTTCCGTCCTTCACAATGCATGTAACTGGCCTCACATGGCCTTTTGCACAAGCTTAGTGAGTGGTAAATGCTTTGGAGACTCTGCCAGTATTCCCACAAGCACATATTTTCCTCTAATTATTAAACAACAATAATTGCACACATTTAATAAGCACTTCATTTAATATGAGACAGCCCACATCTGTCCCATTCATTGTAAATAAACCAATTATTTTCATTACCATTGGATAACTCCCACATTGGACCAAACTCTGGGAAAAACATGGAGAAAGATACATTCCCTGTAATTCCCTAAACATCTCCAACACAAGAAGAGCAAAATTTCCCAAGAAGCCTAAGAAAATGCCCCCCTGTGGATATGCACGCGCTAATTTTACATTGTAAGTGCTGGGTTTTCTACACGTCAGTTGCTGCCCACATAATTTCTTTAGGGACTCTTTCAAAGGCAGATTTGAAAACTTGTTTCTTAAAAAGTTGATTCATATTAATAATGAGATTACATTTTAAGAATTCCAGATTGCTTGCTGCCCTTGCATAGGAAAATGCAACAATAGCCTTTTAGTAAAAACTGGAGTGATTTTGTCACTGGAATCAGAAGCAAACAAACAAACAAACAAGCCAAGACCAGATTCTTTTGGACTTTAGGATTTGGGTCAGCCCTATTTAGCTTTCATTTAAAATAGAAAAGTTTTTGAGCCTTGAAGAGTTTTTTTCACCTGTAGGATCAGAAGCATATCCCTCCACCACCAGATATTGACTCAGGTACAAGGTGTTGTGTGTGGGGTATGTGTGTGTTGGGGTTGGAATACAGAGGATTCTCAGCCATTTCCTTTGCCTCCACCCTAGATGGGGAGAGAAGACAGGAGCACATGAGAGGCTCTCTTGGGCAATGGATAGAATACTGGACTGCAAATCTGGAGGCATGGGTTTGAATTCTAACTCCAACACTCACTAGCTATTTGTCCTTAGACAGGTCATTTTAACACTGAGCCTTTGCTTCCTTATCTGTACAATGGGAATAACATTACTACCACTGTCTCCCTCATAGGACTGTTGTGAGAATCAAAGATCACATACACAGGAACTTATGTCACAGGTGCCATATAAACAATATGAATTCAACTTGTTCTCTGCCTCCTAGAGGTGTTTATCATTTAAGGAGTCAGCTTTTTGAACTCGAGACATTTTGTTGTCATTCATCATGTCGGATTCTTCATGACCCCATTTGGGAAAATGGAGTGGTTTGCCATTTCCTTCTCTAGCTAATTTTATAAATGAGGAAATGGAGTCAAACAGAGTTAAGTGATTTTTCCCAGGATATATAGTTACTAAGTCTGGATTTGAACTCAAGGCTTCTTGATTCTAGGTCTGGTGCTCTATCCACTACATTGAATTATTAGTAGTTAGAATTTGTTAGAGGTTGCTAAAAAAAGACATATATAATTTTTCCCCCTCCCAAGTTTTTGGACCCTCTTGAAATCTATCCATGAGAACTAACTCTTTTTTCAAGAATTCTCTTGTTATTTATAATATTTATAATTATCTTGTTATTCCCAATGTGGGAAATTCTCTTTAGAAACGTACTTGGTGGAATACTATTGTGCTTCAAGGAATGATGAACAGGATGATTTCAAAAAGAACTGAAAAGACCTACATGAACTGATACAGAGTGAAATAAGCAGAACTAGGAGATCATTATGCACGGTAACTGAAAGATTGTGGAATGGATCAAATGTGATAAACTTTTATTAATAGCAATGCAAAGATCCAGGACAATTCTGAGGGTCTTACGAAAAAGAATGCTATCCACTTCCAGAGAAAGAACTGTTGGAGTAGAAATGCAGATGAAAACATATGATTTATTACTTGTTTATTTGGGTATATGTTTGGGAATTTTGATTTTATAAGATTATTCACTAACAAAAATAAATAATATGGAAACAAGTTTTGAGTGATAATACATATATAACCCAGATTGAATTGCTTGTCAGTTCTGGGAAGGGGGCAGGAAGAAGGGAGGGAGACAACATGAATCATATAAATTTGGGGAACTTAAGTGTAAGTTTGTTATTAAAATAAAATAAAGATAAAACTAAAAAAAAAATAAAGTTTACCACTATATATCAGAAAAAAAAAGAAATGTACTTGGCTTCTTCCCTCTGTGTGTATGTGCAGGGGGGAGATGTGGGATGGTGGTGGATACCACAGCATAATAGTTACTAGAGACTTCACAGATATCTATTTAATTTAAACTTTAATATAATTCTCTATTGTTTGTTTATTGTTTGTGCTGTATCCTTTGACCCTCTTCAACATCCCTAAACTTTCAGGAACTGAAACAAGCCCAATGTGAGCTGTTCCAAGATGAAGGTGAATGATGGTGGTGGAATCTTTCATTAGGATAAGACTGGTTAAGTTGATCTGGATTTGATTCTTGACAACCACATGCCTGAAACTGTTTTAGTCTGGGAGATAATATTAATGACAAAATATAAACATAACATAGAACTGCTTTCCTGTGAATTTCTATTATGTGTCATAAATGTGGATCCCTAAAAAGCTTTAGACAGAACAACTGTTAATCTTGTGGCAACTGTTCCCACGGTCGATTATTTCCTCCCTATTTCCTTGGTTTCCAAAAGCAATGTATGTCTGCTAATGAAAAGGAAGAGAGAAGCATTATTCTTCATAAAGTCCCATTTGTCTGAAAGTCTGGGTTTTTGTCCTGGGACACCCAAGTAGTAATGACAACTAACCACAATAGCAAGAGACCTTTGCTTGATCAGTGAATCTCTTAGTGCAATAGGTGGATCTGTTCTTCATGAAATGGGATAGAGGAGTCCAGACTGTTAATAGTGTGCTGGTAAATGTCTTGGCTCTCTGAGAGAAAAAGGTGTATCTCCACCACTCTTTAAAATTTAATCTGCATCATCAACATTTTTTCTATCACTCTACACAGTCAACAAGATAATAAATCGAGCCTTGGTTTATAGTAATTCCTAATTTTTGAGGTGTAAATGTTCACATTAAAAAAATCCTTTAAAAAAAACCAAAACAACCCTTAAAAATATCAGTTCTAAAGGCAGAAGAACCATAAGGGCTAAGCAACTGGGGTTAAATAACTTGCCCGGGGTCACAGAGCTAAGGAAATGTCTGAAGCCAGATTGGAACCTAAGACATCCTATCTATAGGTCTGGTTCTCTATTCATTGAACCGCCTAGCTGCCTCATGCATTAAAAATTGGCTCTTACAGCCATTTTGAGCAGGGCCAACCCTGAATTTAGGACATAATTGACTAATAGGATCTCAAATAGGTTGGTGGAAAGAAAAAGTCATAGCGTTATTTTTCCTTCTCCATTGCCTCTAAGCAGAATGGAATAGCAGTTGCTGGCTATCTCTCTGGGATATGTAGGAAATAGTTTTTTGAGCTGCCAAATTGCAGAGAAATAATTATGAGCATTAGATTTCGTGTGCCTAGAAATAACACTCTGCAATTTTTACTGGGGCCTTTGTGATTTTTGTATTCACTCTAAGTGTGCAGATACCACTGGGAGAGGAAAGATTTTTATGGTGTTGGTCTTAAGAATCAGTTCTATCTCCCTGGAGTAATGAAGACCCAGAAGGACTTCAAGTCTGTGGCTATAAGATGTTTCAGGTAGTGTGAAACGGGCGTTAAAACCCATCAGTCTCCAACTTTAAAAAAAGTAAACAACAGTGCCACCCAATGGCATGTGAACAGCCTTCTGATTGGAAAGCAAATGGAATTTTAGAATTTTTATTAGGAAGTCAACTACATAAAACTCAACAACTAAAATTTGATAGGGTAGAGAGTCTGTAGTTTTAGATCTATCTGTACATGGGGGGCCATGCCTCTGTTCTAAGACACTCTCACTGTGTAACTTGGGAGAAGTTCCCTGATTGCTCGGTGCCTCAGTTTCTGTCACTTGAAGAAAGAGAGAGAAATCTCCAGCTCTAGATCTATGATCCTATTGAGTCTACTTTCTACTTTTTGAAATAGACCCAAGGACTTTAACTATTGAAGACCAGGTAGGGGCTAGGTAGGATTACTGTATGCATACTCATTGTTATTATTTTCACATTAAGGGAATCATATTTATTCTCTGCCCTTGGTTAACATTCATCTTAATGCTTTGGTTTGTATAGAACCATAGAATCTTTTTTTTAAACCATTACCATCTGTTTTAGCATTAGTTCTAAGATAGAAGAGTGGCAAGCGCTAGGCTAGACAAATAGGGTTGTGACTTGCCCAGGGTCATATAGCTAGAAAGTGTTTGAGGCCAGTTTTGAACCCAAGTCCTCTTGACTTTAGTCCTGGTGCTCTATCTACTGTGCTATCTTGCTGCCCCATTGCCATGGTATCTTGAAACATTGGGGCTAAATGGGACACTAAGAAATTATCTGATCTGTTCCTGGATAATCTTGCTCAGTTCAAAACCCCCTTTCAAGGATAGCCCTCAGTTAAATTGTTTCTTCCTCTGAAACTATTTCCTTGTTCAGGGCCCTGTTTCACAAGAAACCTAGTATAGGTTCTATAGGTCATATAGGTCCTACTGTGATGTTTTCCTCAGGGCTGCTCTCCAACTCTGAACCTTTCTGTTTCCCTTCCCTAAATCAGAATGTTTTATCATTTTCCCTCTTATCTAGATACTCTGTTTGGAAATATAGGTTAATGGGAAATTTGCATTTTAAAGAATACTTCTGGAGACGTGCTTTAACCCAAAGAGATAGTGGCAATATCAATAACCAAGGTATGCAGGGAGATAACATATTTTGCAACAAGACTATACACCCCAGGCCCCTCAAATTTTATTATCTAGGATCATAGAAATAGTTTTAGATGGGGAAGAAAACTTACAGGTCATCTGTCTAATCTTATTTTGTAAATGAGAACAGTGGAGACTAGAAAGATTAGTTAACTTGCCCAAGGTCATGAAAGGTAGTGAGTGATGGAATTAGAATTCTTCTTTTATGAATTTTTAGAGATTTAGAAATTTTAAGAATTTAGGAATAATTTAGGAAATTAGAATTTTTTTTTATTCCAAATGCTGCATTCTTCTCACTGCACCACGGCACTCCCATTATCTAGAAAACTTAGGTTGTCCACGAATATTGGAAATGATCAGCATCATCCTGTCAACCTGCATGCTATTGGAGCAGGCTACTCTGCTTCCCATACCTATTCCAAAAAAACCCTGAAGTTTATATAAGATTAAATAAAGAAAAATAAAAGAATAATGATCAAGAAATACAAATTACATGCTTGCTCTTTGATCCAGCCATACCACTATTGGGCTTGTGCCAGAAAGAGATAATAAGGAAAAAGACTTGTCCAAAAATATTTATAGCTGCACTCTTTGTGGTGGCAAAAAATTGGAAAATGAGGGTGTGCCCTTCATTTGGGAAATGGCTGAACAAATTTTGTTATCTGTTGGTGAAGGAATACTACTATGTTAAAAGGAATAATGAACTGGAGGAATTCCATGTGAACTGGAATGACCTCCAGGAATTGATGCAGAGTGAAAGGAGTTGAACCAGGAGAACCTTATACACAGAGACTGATACACTGAGGCACAATTGAATGTAATGGACTTCTGTACTAGCAGCAATGCAATGATCCAGGACAATCCAGAAGAACTTATGAGAAAGAACGCTACCCACATCCAGAGAAAAAACTGTGGCAGTAGGAAAGCAGAAGAAAAACATGATTGATCACATGGTTCAATGGGGATATAATTGGGATTTTGATATTGAAAGATCACTGTATTGCAAATACAATAATATGGAAATAGGTTTTGAACAATGATACATGTATAACCCAGTGGAATTGCTTATTAGCTCTGGGAGGGGGGAGGCAAGAGGAGTGGAAAAAATCACGAATCATATAACCATGGAATAAAATTCCAAATAAATAAATAAATAAATGAAATGGGGTTAATAAGAACACCTACCTCCAAGGATCTGAATAAGCAATTTTCAGATGAAGAAATCATAGCTATAAATTATTTTATGAAAAAATCTTCTAAATCACTCTTAATTAGTTTTGCATGATAATACATGTATAAACCAGATCAAATTACTTACCATCTCCAGCAATGGGGAGGAAAGGGAGGGAGAGAGACAATTTGGATCCTCAAATTGTCCAGAAAACTCCAGAAAATTTAGCTGGAAAATTGTTATTATATGTAATTGGTAAAATAAAATATCTTAAAAAACACAAAAAGAAACTATAGTGAATTATTTTTTTCTGCCCCAGAAATGCACAAAAAAGCCAAGAACCCTTGGAAAGTGGGAAAGGAGGCACTCCCCAGGAAAGTAATACTGGAGTGTTAAACAAGGCCTGTATAGTCTGCAAGGGTTTGTGCCCCAGAATAGCAAAAGTAGGGGTTCCCTTAAGAAAGTACTCAGTTAAGGACTTTGGAATCCCTTAGGAATGGTAGTGGGAAGTGACAATCAACTAATGAGGCCAGCATGGCACCCCAGTGTTCATATTGGAGGAACCCAACCCAAGGGGCTCTGAGAGCCTTATCACTCTGTTTCGGAAGGGCTCACGATCCAAAACTCTGAATTTTGAATATTCTTTGAGTCTTAATTCTAGGAAGAAGATATCAACTGTGGAACCCAAATGATTCAAGGTGAAACAAAGCAAAACTAACCATTCCCTCCAAAAGTGTAGCTTGGAGCAGAGTCTGGCCCTGCATAAAGCCCAATTAGGGAGCTAAAGTTAGAAAGATTAATAAATCAAAGAAAACACTAGTCAGTATCAAACCTTATTGCAAATATAACTTTATAATAACCACTAGCAGAGACCCAAAAGAAAAAAAAAGAATTTTCCACAAGGATTACATGAATGTCTAGTAGCAATCAAGCAAGAGATAAAAATATGGAATTAAAAGCTATTGATTAAAGAATTGGAAAATGGATAATTGACTTAGAGGATACAGTGGCAGATGTTATGCAAGAAAAGGACTCCCTGCTAACATGAATAGATCAGATAAATCAATGACTCTATGAAATAGCAGGAAATATTAGAATGAATTTAAAAATTGGAAAAATTTAAAATGTAAGATTTTTGATAGCAAAGACATTTAATCTGAAAAACAGTCAATAAGAGATAATTTAAGAAATGTTTGACTCCCTGAAAACCATGATTTTTCTTTGAAAAATCTGGATGTGGTATTTTAAATTATCAATGAAAATTGTCTAGATATATTAAAACCAGAGGGCAAAGACAGAAAAAAATGTACTGATTTCCTCTTTAAAGGAATACCAAAAGTAAATGTTGGGATCACACAAGACCTGGCAACTTCTATGAAAACTGAAAGGAGATCTTGGAATATAATATTTTGAAATGCAAAATAGGTAGTCTACTAACCAAGAATAACTTACCCTACTGAGTATAGTTCTAGTTTTACAAGGGAAAAAATGAATCTTTAATGAAATAGAAGACTTCCAGACATTTCTGGTGAAAAAAAAAACCAACAGAGCTGAGTAGGAACTTGGCATTACAAACAAAAGCCTAGAGAAACTTGAAAAAATATATTTATTTATGTAATTGGAAAGATTTGTATGACAACATAACATTGTTGTTCTTTTTTTGTTACCTTTTAAAAACATATAACATAATATACTTAACATAATAACATATGTATGACTTATTATAAATGTCATAAATGATAATAAATATACTTATCTAAGAGAAACAATTATCACATTAGCTATATCCAAAAATCTGCATCTCATTCTTTTTTAGCTCCTCCCTTTTCCCCTTCCCCTTCCCCAAGAAGGCAAGAAATATAAGTTTTATATATGTTAATAAAATATAAATTTCTTTGTTGACCATGTGAAACAAGGCACATATTGTTTATACTAGTTAAAAACTTGTGGAGGAAATAAGGTGAAGGTATGCTTCAATCTGTATTTGGACTTTGTCTGTTCCTTCTATGGTGGTGGATATCCTTTTTCATCATGAGTCCTTTGGAGTTGTCCTAGATCCAATTGCCTTGTTGACAATAAGTTATTCACAGTCGATAATCATATATTGTTGTTGTTCTTGTGTGCAATGTTTTCTTTACTTTGCATCACTTCATATGTCTTTTGAGATTTTTTTGTGATTATCTTTTGGTCATTTCTTATGGCATAATAGTATTCCATTAAAATCATATACCACAACTTGTTCAACTATTACCTAATTGATGGACTTCCTTTTGGTTCTCAGTTCTTTGCTGCCACAAAATAAGCATATACTTGCTTATTTTATTATATATATGCTTATTTTTATTATGTATATAATATTATATATGTATATAATATTATATATGTATATATATATATATATATATATATATACCAGTACCTTCCATCGTAGAAACAATACTGTATATCAGTTCCAAGGCAGAAGAATGATAAGAGCTAGGTAATAGTGGTTAAGTGACTTGCCTAGAGTCAATAGCTGGGAAGTGTCTGAGAGCAGATTTGAATCCAGGATGTCAATTTATAGGCCTGCCTCTCAATCCACTGATCCATCTAGCTACCTCCGGCTATAAATATTTTAGAGCATATAAATTGTTTTCCTTTTTCCTTGATCACTTTGGGAAAAAAAATCTAATAGTGTTATTACTGAGTCAAAAAGTATACATGATTTTATACTTCTAATGTAAAATGTATTAGTGTCTCTATTTTTCCATATCTCCTCCAACATTTGCCATTTTGTTTTTTTTATAATTTTAGCCAATCTGACAGGTGTGAGATGACATATCAGAATTGTTTTGATGTGCATTTCTCTAATCAATAATGATTTAGAGCATTTTTTCATAGTTATATATTGCTTTGATTTCTTCACCTTTTTTTTTTAAGCCCTTAACTTCTGTGTATTGGCTCCTTGGTGGAAGAGTGGTAAGAGTGGGCAATGGAGGTCAAGTGACTTGCCCAGGATCACACAGCTGGGAAGTATCTGAGGCCAGCTTTGAACCTAGGACCTCCCATCTCTAGGCCTGACTCTCAATCCACTGAGCCACCCAGCTGACCCCTGATTTCTTCATCTTAAAACTGTCTATCCATGTCTTTTGACCATTTATCAAATGAGGAATGGCTCATAAACTTATATATTCAACTAAATTCCCTATATATTTTAGGTATGAAACCTCTGAAAACCAATATTGAATTTTATTTTTTTATATTAGAAAGTATTTACTCTCTCCCTCTTCTACTTATCCCTTCTTTGAGAAGGAAAAAAAATAACAAAATGTTTATAACAAATATGCAGAGTCAAAGAAAACAAATTCTTACATTGGGCTGTATCCAAAAATATAGGTATTACTCTCCATTTTGAGCCCATCACCTCTCTGTCAGATGGTGGATAACATTCCTCATCATTGATCTTCTGTAATCATGTTGATCATGGCATTAATGAGAGTTATTTTGTCTTTCAAAATGATTTCTAATAGTGTTGTTGTGATTGTATAAATGATTCTTCTTGTTCTACTCATGTTAGTCTGTGTCAAGTCATGCATGTCTTCCCAGGTTTCTCTGAAATTCTCCTTTATGTATTTTATTACATATATTATACATCATAGATTCATACACAGTTCTTTGTTCAGCTGACTTTGAGATCTTGTATTCTCTCTTATATAATTCCAACAGGAGATGTTTGCTATCTTCTTGGCATGCTGTGGCAATTGGTGAGGCCAAGAGCAAATCATTCACAAAGTGTATTAAATGGCTCTCCTTAAACTCGATATTTGCCAAATCTTGTGTCAAAATTTGGTAAATTAAAGTTGGACTTCCTATGTAATCTTGAGGTAGATGACATCACGTCTATTGAGACCCTTTCCAGGTGAATGCAAATATGGGCTCCTGATCAAAAGAAGGGGTGCTCTGCTTAAATCCCTCAATGTCCTGAGGGGTAAATGGTCTTTGATGTCTTATATTAACTAGCTCTTTTTTGGGATTAAAGGTTGGCACTTCTCTTAAGGGGAATAGGCTTGTACTTTCTTTTGGCTTTTTGCTTGAGCTACCCTGGAGTTGGTGGAAGAAGTAGGAACAGTAGGAGAGACAGGTTGATTAAAGTGAGAGATAGTTTCGTTCAGTTGAGAAATAGTTTTGACCATTTGAGAGATACAACCTTTAAGGTATGTAACTCTAGTTTCCATTAAGCTATCATTCCACTATTTCTTTTGCTTAGAGAGAACTAGACAAAATATTTGATAAAGTTGGTATCCTTGAAGTAATCCTGACAGAATGAATAATCTCAGAAATGTTAATAACTGGAGACAATTTAAAATTGTGAGATGTAACAGCTCAGTAAAGCTTCCTGGGAGCAGGAGTTGTTTGAGATAGATTGGGGCCCCCTCTTCACTACATGTACCATGATATCTAGCAGCATGTTTAATTGCATAAAATTTTCTACACTTCTACATTTTTACCTATTCTTGAAAAATAGGGATAGTAAGAAGTGAGGAATAGAAGATTAACAGATTAATCAAACTACTACCTGGCTCTCCAGGCTTTGCAGATCTCATATATATGAGACAATAGAAGAATTTCCTCCTAGCAATGATGTATACACAAGATTAAACAGTTTAGTGGATGTTTGGTGGATGACCAAACAGCATCTCAAATGGTGAGATATTTGATCTCTCCTTGGCCTGCTTCAAAGGTAGAAGAGTGCTAGAGGTAGAGCTTCAGGCCATTTCAAATTAGTCTCAGTGCATAGTGCCACTTAACTGCCCCTCTATATTCTGGAGGGAATATTAAAAGGGGAGATGAGAGGAAGAATAAAAAAGAATTAGAATCTAAGGGATGCCTTAGATATCCTTTTAGGCAATTGGGGAACAAATAATGGTATATGAATGTAAAGAAATTATTATTGCACCATAAGAAATGATGAAAGACGATTTTAGAGAATTCTGAGTGCTCTTAACTGACAGAAGAAAGAACAAGGAGAACCATTTGTACAAGGACAATAGACATGGTAAAGAAAAGAAACTTTGAAAGAATCTGACCAATGTAATGACCAATTATCTCTCCAGATGTTCTCAGAAGAAGCCCCCTTTGTAATTGATACAAAGTGTAAGGATATACTTAAAAAACCCAAAAAACAACAACCTTAAGTATTCATTCCAAGGCAGAAGAGTGGTAAAGGCTAGACTATTGGGGTTATGACTGTGTAAATAGAAATTAGCTCTATCCCATTAATAGTCAAAAATCTACCCGACCTAGGCGTGCTAATGATGTCACTCCCACCTCCCTTAGTGGGGAGGGGAGACGAGTTACCCACACGTGACAATAAGTAACAAATCAAGAATAAGGGACTGCCCTTTGGGCAGTCCAAATCAATGTAGAAACTGCCATTTGTCCATTTGAATTAGAGGTGGACCACAGGAAGTGATGAAAGACACATTCTCTTTAAGTAAGTCAGTGAACTTCCTGTAGAGAGTTAGTTGTCGTCTGGAACTGGAAGAAGAAGCATCTCCTGAGACCACAGACAGATTACACTCTGTATTGTCACGTGGGTAAGTTAGGCTGGCTTCCTTGGCCTAGCTGGGCCAATTCTAAACTCTGCCTATCCGGCTGTTGGGCCTTGCGGCTTACAGCTTCATTTATTTAGTCTTCTAACCTCCCTCTTCTCTTTATCCCTACTCACCTTCCTGATTGTAAATAAACTCCTCAACCCGATGCTGACTTGGGTCTGATTTAATTACGGAATCAACCTGAATTGTTGATTCCTGGCGGCCACATAATTTTAATATATAAATATAATAAATAAATTTTAATTCTTACATGACTTGCCCAGGGTCACACAGCTAAATGTCTGAAACCAGATTTGAACCCAAGTCCTCCTGACTCCAGGTCTGGCATTCTATCCACTATGCTACCAAGTTGCCCTTGAGGACAAGCATTTTTCGTAATGACTACTGTGTGTATTCATTTTGCTTGATTATTGTATTTGTTACAATATTTCCCTCCTTTCCTTTTGGTTAAGAGTGGGTAACAAAACAAACCCAAAGCCATTCAAATGTTTTAAAAACTCAGAAAAGAGAACAGAAAAAAGATAAAGAAATAGAGATAATCAGGGAAGTTTTAAAAGTAATGTCTAGAATTTATTATATACTTTAAAAAATCTGCCAGTAAGTAATAGAAATTTACTGTTATGCATATGATCGATCATGTGGTTTGATGGGGATATGATTGGGATACTGGTGTTAAAAAATCACTCTATTACAAATATGAATGATATGTAAATAGGTTTTGAACAATGATACATGTATAACCCAGTGGAATTGCTTGTCAGCTCCGGGAAGGGGGACGGAAGAGGGGTGGGCAAAATCATGAATCATGTAACCATGGAAAAATATTCTAAACAAATAAATAATTAATTAAAAAAAGAAATTTACTATTATGTATAGTGTCCTCTTTTTGCATTCTTTGGGTATGAACTTTTTTGGTGTTTAAATTATGTATAAAAAAACAAAAAAACATTAAATTTAAAAACATAATAACATCAATTGTTCTTGAAATGTTTCCATCAGCATTCCATCAGATAAGATGAGAATGAGATAACAATGATAATAATACTACAACTGATGATAGCGATGACGATAATCCTATGGAACAGATAAAGACATCAAAGTACCTGAAAAACACAATCAAAACTATTCTGGGAAAGGACTTATTATGACAGATTGGTTTGTTGTTCACAAATATATCAATAATTCGTAAAATAACTTAAAAGGAATATTCCTGACCTCCAACAGATTCTCCAACAATGATAATTTTCCTTTTGTTGATATATTTGCCTGTCTCATGGGTGTAGACCTTCTTGAATGACCCATCTTTTCTAGAAGCAAAGGAAAGGTCCATGAATGGAATGCTATTCTTCTAACATTTTGGTCTTTGGACTTGGTTGTTTTTTTAAATTTTTATTTTATTTTCTCTCCCCAATTACTTGTAAAAACACTTTCCAACATTAAAAAAAATTCAATTCTCTCCCTCCCTACCCCTACCCCCTGAAATGGTAAGCAATCTGATGTAGATTTTACATGTGCAATCATATAAAACATTGTTCCACATTAATCCTTTTGTGGAAGGAAACTTGAACAAAAAAAAAAATTAGAAAGAAAGTGAAAAAAATGTTATTTTGATCTGGATTCAAACTCCATCAATTCAATCTCTGGAAGCAGATGACATTTTTTGGTATGAATTCTTTGGAATTTTTTTTATCATTTTATTGCTAAGAATAGTTAAGTTATTCACAGTTGTTCATTGTATAGTTTTCTGTCACTGCATACAAAGTTCTCCCAGTTCTGCTGATTTCATTTTGCTTCAGTTCCTGTTAAGTTTTTCTAGGTTTTTCTGAGTTCTTCTAGCTTATCATTTCTTACAGAACAGTAGTAATTCATTACAATCATCTAAAAATTTACTCTGTCATGCCTCAATTGATGGGTATTCCCTTGCTTTCCAGTTCTTTGTCCCCCACAAAAAGAACTACTTTAAATAGTTTTTGTACGTATAGGTCCTTCTCCGTTTACAAACCTAATGATGGTATTTCTGGGTCCTTTGGGTATAGGTCTAAATTGCTCTCCAGAATAGTTGAATCAGTTTACAACTCCCCCAACAGTGCATTAGTGTCTCAATCTTCTCATATTTCCTCCAAGTTTTGTCATTTTCCTTTTCTGCTATAATAGTCAGTTTGATAGGTATGCGGTGGTACTTCAGAGTTGTTTTAAGTTGCATTTCTCTGATTAATAGTTATTTAGAGCATTTTTTCTGTGACTATAGAGAGCTTTAATAATTTTGTATGAGAACTGCCTATAGTAGGACATTGTTTTATGTGGCCAAAATGTTCCAAGACCTTTTGTGTAAGTTGAAAATCACACATAATAGGGAACCCCATTATTTAACAAATTTTTCTTATGCAAACATACCTAGGAATTTGTGACTTTTCTTGAGCTTCTCAGTGCTACCAGCATCACTACTAATGTACTGCAGGGTCATTATTAATAACTAAATATCATTAATGAAACAAAGAGGAGCACTGCTCTGACAGGGACATGATTTGCTACAAGTGAGAACTTCAGACAAAGACTGACTTGAGAGCTAACGTTTGGTGCAAAATAATGTGATAACTCACACTTTAACTTCTTGGAATGAGAATCAGTGCAACTGGGTGAACTACTGTGAAACTTTATGCTGCTTGGGAAAATGGTGGGTTTAGTGTGTAATTAAAATTTTTTTAATATATTTTTCTGCTTTTATTTTTTTATTGCCAATTGCATATACCTGAATTCATGTGTGTTGAGTTCACATAAAACAAGATCCTTCTTATTGTCATATGGCTGCAAGCCATGAAACATTATAGTCTCCAAGGAATTAAAAAGATTTTAACTCTGAGGGCAATAGAGGGCCAAATGACAGGTTTAAGTGGGCTATATCCACATAACAAATACAGAACTACAAAGAATAAAGTAAAGAATATTGTCAAAGTCTGGCAGATGGCTTGTGCTTAGCAGTCCTTACAGTAGAGCTAAAGTCAATCAGGATGTCCACAGTAAATTGGACACCAATATGGTGAGTCAGAAGAATGCAGGTTCACTGGGCTGGCTACAGTGGAGCAAAGTAGCTCAGGTCAGAAATGGAGGAGCTCTAGAGTCATTCCAGGTTAAGATGGTGGCAGAGTAGAGGCAGGGAGACTTTCTCTCCTTACTAAGGGATATAGAGTACCTCCAAAGGACAAGAAAACAAAATCCAGATGAAAGAAGGGCCCCCACAATAGGGCACAGGGCACTTCCACACCATAAGGGGGGGAAATAGCTCCCATCAAAACGTGAGTGGATCACCCCTCCCCCACTCTACCCACAGTACCAGAGGCAGAGGCTGCGCTCCAGAGTTAGAGTGAGTGGGGGCAAAAAATCTAGCTCCATGGCAACTGGCACCACTAGGAGTTTGCCCCTAAGAGCAGCAAGACCAGAGACCCCAGGTGGCTGGAAAACTCAGACCTTGGACGTGGGAGTGGGGCTGAGAGAGGCAGCATCAGCAGCACCAAGCACGCTCAGACTCAGGGGAAAACCTCAGGTGGTGGAGCAAGCATGGACCAATTTCCAGGCTCTGGGCAGCTGGCTAGGACCATGGGGGCTTGACCTTGAAAACAGCTAGACCAGAGACCCCAGGAGGCTGGAAAACTCAGACCATGGACATGGGAGTGGGGCTGAGAGAGGCAGCAGCAGAGCCCAGTGAGCTCACACTAAGGGGAAAACCCCAGGTAGAGTAGCAAATGTGGGCCAAGTTCTGGGCTCTGGGAAGCTGGCTAGGAATACAAGAGCTTGACCCTGAAAACAGCTAGACCAGAGACCCCAGGAGGGTCCCCAGAGAAACCAGGAGACTCATAAAGTATCCTCAGGCAAAAACTTCACCCTAACTCCATACAAAGAGAATCAGATTGCCTTACTCAGACTTCTGGTGGATAAAGCACAATGATGCCAAGCAAAGCCCAAGAAATAAACAAGAAGACAAAGAAAAAAACTCTAACACTTGATAACTTCTGCACAGAAAAAAACCCAGAAAACAGAGGAGGACAAACAAAGACATCCAAACCTTTCCAAAAAAATGAAAATGTGTCACAAGATCTTGAGTTCAAATCTGAGATCATGAGAAAGATGGAAGAGATCTGGCAAGAAAATAAATTTAAAAGGCAGAATCTCACAATTGGAAAGTGAGGCTCAGAAATCAAATGAATTGATAAGCAAATTGAAGACCAGAAATGACCAGCTGAAAGCCTTGAAGAACCAGATAGACCAGATTGAAAAGGAAAAACAAAAGATTTTAGCTGAAAACCAGTCTCTAAAGGCTAGAATTGGGCAATTAGAAGCCAATGATCTCACAAGACAACAAGAATTAATAAAGAGACTGACAAAATAGAAGAAAACATGAAATATCTCAATGAGAAGTTAATAGACCAAGAAAACAGGTCTAGAAGAGACAATTTGAGAATCATTGGTCTTCCTGAAAAAGTAGAAATTAATAGAAATTTGGACTCCATACTAAAAGAAATTATTCAGCAAAACTGCCCTGAAGTTCTACAACAAGAGGGTAATATAGACATTGAAAGGATCCATAGATCACCCTCTACACTAAACCCTGAAAAGACAAGCCCCAGGAAAATAATAGCCAAATTCAAGAGCTTCCAAGTAAAAGAAAAAAATATTACAAGAAGCCAGAAAGAGACAATTCAAATGTCAAGGATCACCAATCAGGATCACACAGGATCTGGCAGCCTCCACACTAAAAGACTGCAAGGCTTGGAACATGATATTCAGAAAGGCAAGAGAACTGGGTCTACAACCAAGGATTATACACCCATCAAAACTGACTATATACTTCCATGGGAAAGAATGGGCATTCAACAAGATAGAAGATTTCCAAGTATTTGCACAGAAAAGACCAGGACTAAATGGAAAGTTCAATAGCCAACCACAAAAAAAACAAGAGAAACATTAAAAGGTAAATAAGAAACAGAGGGGAAAGAAAGAAAACTCTTATTTTTAAATTTGCCTGTTTAAGGGCTTTAATAAGATTATTTGTATTCCTAAATGGAGAAATGTTATGTGTAATTTTAAAAAACTGTATTCACCATTATAGTATTTAGAAAAATTATTCTTCTAGGGAGAGGTTGGAGCACTAAATGGTCTAAGATGAGACAGGGTGGGGAAAAAAAGAGGGGGGGTGAATAGTAGATGACACCAAGAGAAACTTGAATGAATAAGAAAAATAGGATATTCTACACCACACAAAGAGAGCATGGGAAGGGGAGGGGATGAATACTATTAATAATAATAATAATAATACTATTATAAGAAGGAGAGGAAGAGAACATTAAGAACATTAATATTTAAACCTTACTCTCAGTGGAATTAATCCTGAAAGGGAAGAGTAGCTATATCCATTGGGATATAGAATTCTATCTAACCCTACTGAAAAAGTCAGAAGGGATTAACCAAGGGGAGCAGGGGAGTGGGGAGGTAAAAAAAGAGAGGGGAGGAGAGGGGGGAGGGAATTCATTAGGCCTTAAAAAATAAAAGGAGAGGAATAATAAGGGAGGGGTGGAAAGGGAAGTAAATCAAGGGAGGGGACAAGGGGGACTGGTCTAAAACAAACCACTGGTTTAAAAGGAAATAGTGTAAGAAGAAGAGGTAGAACTAGGAGAGGATACCAAAATGTTAGGGAATACACAACTGATAATGGCCCATAAAATGGAAGCAAATAGAGTGGATTAGAAACCAAAATCCTACCATATGTTGTCTACAAGAAACACATATGAGGCAGATGGACATACACAGGTTTAAGGTCAAGGGCTGGAGTAAAATCTTTTGGGCTTCAAATGAGAAAAAAAAAGGCAGGAGTGGCAATCATGATTTCTGACAAAGCCAAAGTAAAAATAGATATGATTAAAAGAGACAGGGAAGGTAATTACATCCTGATAAAAGGTAGTATACATAATGAGGAAATAATAATACTCAACATGTATGCACCAAATGGTATAGCATCCAAATTCCTAAAGGAGAAACTCGCTGAGTTCAAGAAGGAAATAGATAGTAAAACCATACTAGTGGGAGATCTAAATATTCCTCTTTCAGATCTAGAGAAATCAAACCAAAAAAATAAATAAGAAAGAGATAAGAGAGGTGAATGAAATCCTAGAAAAATTAGATTTAATAATATGTGGAGAAAAACAAATAGGGACAAAAAGGAATACACCTTCTTTTCAGTTGCACATGGTACATTCACAAAGATTGACCATGCAATAGGGCATAGAAATATTGCAAACAAATGCAAAAGAGCAGAAATAATAAATGTAGCCTTCTCAGATCATAATGCAATAAAAATAATAATTAGTAAGGGTACCTGGACAGGCAAATCAAAACTAATTGGAAATTAAATAATATGATTCTCCAAAACCAGCTAGTCAAAGAAGAAATCATAGAAACAATCAACAATTTCATTCAAGAGAATGACAATGATGAGACATCCTACCAAACTCTGTGGGATGCAGCTAAGGCAGTACTCAGGGGGAAATGTATATCCTTGAGTGCATATATTAACAAATTAGAGAGGGCAAAGATCAATGAATTGGGCATGCAAATTAAAAATCTAGAAAGGGAACAAATTAAAAATCCCTAGCAAAAGACCCAATTAGAGATTATAAAAATTAAAGGGGAAATCAATAAAATTGAAAGTAAAAGAACTATTGAATTAGCAAATAAGATTAGAAGCTGGTACTTTGGAAAAACAAACAAAAATGACAAAGTACTGGTCAATCTAATTAAAAAAAGGAAAGAAGAAAACCAAATCATCAGTATCAAAGATGAAAAGGGAGACCTCACCTTTAATGAAGAGGAAATCAAGGCAATCATTAAAAACTAATTTTGCCTAATTATATGGTAACAAATATAGCAATCTAGGTGAGATGGATGAATATTTACAAAAATATAAATTGCCTAGATTAACAGTAGAAGAAATAGAATACTTAAATAATCCCATATCAGAAAAAGAAATGGAACAAGCCATTAAAGAACTCCCTAAGAAAAAATCACCAGGGCCTGATGGATTCACAAGTGAATTCTATCAAACCTTCAAAGAACAACTAATTCCAATACTATACAAATTATTTGATATAATAAGCAAAGAAGGAGTTCTACAAAACTCCTATTATGATACAAATATGGTACTGATCCCAAAGCCAAAAACAGAGAAAGAAAACTACAGACCAATCTCCTTAATGAACATAAATGCAAAAATCTTAAACAGAATACTAGCAAAGAGACTCTAGCAAGTGATCAGGAGAGTTATTCATTATGATCAGATGGGATTTATACCAGGAATGCAAGGATGGTTCAACATTAGGAAACCCATTCACATAATTGACCATATCAACAAGCAAACCAACAAAAACCACATGATTATCTCAATAGATGCTGGAAACACCTTTGACAAAATACAACATCCATTCCTATTGAAAACACTAGAAAATATAGGAATAGAAGGACCTTTCCTGAAAATAATAAACAGTATATATCTAAAACCATTAACAAGTATCATATACAATGGGGATAAATTAGAAGCCTTCCCAATAAGATCAGGCGTGAAACAAGGATGCCCACTATCACCTCTATTATTTAATATTCTCCTAGAAACACTAGCAGTAGCAATTAGAGAAGAAAAAGAAATTGAAGGTATTAAAATAGACAATGAGGAGACTAAGCTATCACTCTTTGCAGATGATATGATGGTCTACTTAAAAAATCCTAGAGAATGGGGCAGCTGGGTAGCTCAGTGGAGTGAGAGTCAGGCCTAGAGTCAGGAGGTCCTAGGTTCGGGCCCAGCCTCAGCCACTTCCCAGCTGTGTGACCCTGGGCAAGTCACTTGACCCCCATTGCCCACCCTTACCAATCTTCCACCTATGAGACAATACACCGAAGTACAAGGGTTTAAAAAAAAAAATCTAAAAAAAAAAAATCCTAGAGAATCAACTAAAAAGTTAATAGAGGGCAGCTGGATAGCTCAGTGGATTGAGAGCCAGGCCTAGAGACAGGAGGTCCTAGGTTCAAATCTGGCCTCAGACACTTCCAAGCTGTGTGACCCTGGGCAAGTCACTTGACCCCCATTGCTTACCCTTACCAATCTTCCACCTATAAGTCAATACACAGAAGTTAAGGGTTTAAAAATTTAAAAAAAAAGTTAATAGAAATAATCAACAGCTTTAGCAAAGTTGCAGGATACAAAATAAATGCACATAAATCATCAGCATTTCTGTATGTTTCCAACACATCACAGCAACAAGAGGTGAAAGAGAAGCACCATTTAAAATCACTCTAGACAATATAAAATACTTAGGAATCTATCTACCAAAACAAACAAAGGAATTATATGAACACAACTATAAAACACTTTCCAAACAATTAAAACTATATCTAAACAATTGGAAAAACATTGATTGCTCGTGGGTAGGACAAGATAACATAATAAAAGTGACCATTCTACCCAAATTAATTTACCCATTTAGTTCCATACCTATCAAACTACCAAAAAACTTTTTTACTGAATTAGAAAAAACTATAACAAAGTTCATCTGGAAGAACAAAGATCAAGAATATCAAGGAGAATAATGAAAAAAAACTGTGAAGGAAGGTGGCCTAGCAGTACCAGATATTAAACTATACTATAAAGCAGAGGTCATCAAAATGATATGGTACTGGCTAAGAGACAGAAGGGAGGATCAGTGGAATAGACTTGGGGTAAGTGACATCAGCAAGACAGTGTATGCTAAACCCAAAGAGTCCAATTTTTGTGACAAAAGTCCACTATTTGACAAAAACTGTTGGGAAAATTGGAAAACAATATGGGAGAGATTAGGTTTAGATCAACATCTCACACCCTATACCAAGATAAATTCAGAATGGGTGAATGACTTTATAAAGAAGAAAATTAGGTGAACATAGAATAGTATACCTGTCAGATCTATGGGAAAGGGAAAATTTTAAAACCAAGCAAGAGTTAGAAAAAAATTACAAAATGTAAAATAAATAATTTTGATTATATTAAATTAAAAAGTTTTTGTACAAAGAAAACCAATGCAACCAAAATCATAAGGGAAACAACAAAGTGGGAAAAAATCTTTATAACAAAAAATTCTGACAGAGGTCTAATTATTCAAATATACAAGGAGCTAAATCAATTGTATAAAAAATCAAGCCATTCCCCAATTGATAAATGGGCAAGGGACATGAATAGGCAATTTTCAGATAAAGAAATCAAAACTATCAATAAGCATATGAGAAAATGTTCTAAATCTCTAATAATTAGAGAAATGCAAATCAAAAGACCTCTGAGGTTGGTACCACTTCACACTTAGCAGATTGGCTATAATGATAGAAATGGAGAGTAATGGATGTTGGAGGGGATGTGGCAAAATTGGGACATTAATGCATTGCTGGTGGAGTTGTGAACTGTTCCAACCATTCTGGTTGGCAATTTGGAACTATGCCCTAAGAGCTCTAAAAGACTGCCTGCCTTTCGATCCAGCCATAGTATTGCTGGGCTTGTACCCTAAAGAGATCATAGATAAACAGACTTGTACGAAAATATTTATAGCTGTGTTTTTTGTGGTGGCAAAAAACTGGAAAACAAAGGAATGCCCTTCAATTGGGGAATGGCTAAACAAATTGTGGCATATGTTGGTGATGGAATACTATTGTCCTCAAAGGAAGAATAAACTGGAGCAATTCCATGTGAACTGGAAAGACCTCCAGGAATTGATGCAGAGTGAAAGGAGCAGAGCCAGAAGAACATTGTACACTGTACATAGAGACTGATACACTGTGGTAAAATTGAATGTAATGGACTTCTGTACTGGCAGCAATGCAATGATCCAGGACAATTCTGAGGTATTCATGGGAAAGAACACTACCCACATTCAGAGGAAGAACTGCAGGAGTGGAAACATAGAAGTAAAACAACCGCTTGAACATATGGGTTGATGCGGGCGTGGTTGAGGATGTGACCATACCAATGCAACTATCAATAATATGTAAATAAATCTTGACTGATCACACATGTTAAAACCAGTGGAAATGCATGTTGGATATGGGGGCGGGTGGTGAAGGAGGGTGAAGGGGAAAGTAAAAACAAGAATCATGTAACCATGGAAAATTTTTCTAAAAAAAAAAAAAGAAAATATATAAAAAATAAAAGAAAAAATAAAAGAAAATAAAGAAATGGAGGAGCTCTAAATTCAGAAGTAAGATCTGGCCCTTGAGTGGGGACTTCCATCCTGGATCAGATATAAAGACCCAATTTCTCCCTTAAAAAAGTATCTTCAAAGAAATAAATAAAAGTATGAATAATCAGAAACAAAGATGGTTTGGCCTCTAATAAGAGTAAGGGATAGCTGCTGGATAGTTTGAATTCTTCACAATGACTTTCAAAATGTCAGGAGAAAATGAGGAAGGTTTCCAGCATGTTGGATAAAAAACTTGTTGGTCATCAATATATGGGAGAACATGGGCAAAACTAACACAGGATGAGCAGACATAAACCACTTATATTCTGCATCATTTCTGAGAACAGCTACATTAGTGAACTCATTAGTGAACATTATTTTCATATCATGCATGAATTATACTGTTAATTTGAGGACGATTTTTTTCCTGCTTGCTTCAGTTGGTGCCACAAAACCTAAGTAGTAGTTGTCCTGGTTGCCCAAATTTTTGTTATGGTTTTGCCCATAGAGTTGTTTGTTTGTTTTCCTTAGTTCTAGAGGAGGACCAAAATGAAATCATTATGTCAGGGTTAATGTGTTAAGAATGAGACTGATCAGACCAATATGAGTTCAGAAGGCTCCACCAAAGGTTGGGCAGAAATAACCCATATGAACATCTAGCATAGAGATGTCTCTAAATTTGCACACTATATTTCACTCACAGGATATAGATTTTCACATTACTCCTAGTGTAGTGTCCAGAACCATGGTGGTGAACCTTTGGCATGCATGCCAGAGGGGGCACTCAGAGCTCTTTCTGTGGGCACATGCACTTTTGCCCCAGCCCAGAGTTCACCAGAATTTTTTTTTTACTACAAAGCCAGAAAGATGTGGGATGGGGTTGCTCCTCTCCTCTCCACATGCTCTTGAGGCCATTTCTCATATTATCTACCCCTCTAAAAAGTTAACTGTCACTGGTCTAGAACATGGTAGGTTCTAAATAGAATCTCAGAATTTTATTACTTGAAAGGGTCTTTTAAGAAAGTGGTTCCCCCATTGCCCATACCATTTAACTGATGAAGAAACTGAGTGGAAGAGACTTATTCAACCAAAGTCCCTTCAAGATAATCAAGTCCACAGGAGCCTGTTAGAGCCTGTGTGAGAGAAGGAGCAGGATCAGGATGTTTCTGGAGAGAGAGATACGCCTTTGTACAGAAGAGGTTCAAGACACCACTCTCTCTTTCTTGAACAGGTTCAAGTTTCAGTAATACTTCTTTATTTCTGTCAAATACACAATGGTGTTGTATTTGTAAATGCACAATATCCTTAGTTTCAGAAACCTGAGCAGAGAATGGAGTGCCCCTTATTCTTCACCCTAGAACATAATCTAGGTCTAGTCTACCTTATTAAAATGGTGAAGTAGAAGAAATTTGTCCTTTGTCTCCAGCCCCTTAAAATAATCCTCTTCCCATCCTAGTATCTCAAGTTGCCCTCTCCTCTCTTTCCAGGCATTTATCCAGTCCTTTCATTTTACAAGCCTCTTTAGAGTTCAGATAAGAGTTAAATAATCACCCACTAAGGTATCAGTTGATAATAGGTTTAAAGTAATACCCTTCCCAGGTGTATTTGCATTTAAATAGGGGACTCTCAAGGAAAGAAAAGCCCTCTAGACACAAAGGAATGTTAGAATTTCTGGCACATTTGGAAGGGGGTAGATAATTTTAGGAAAATTGGAAGCTGTATTATGTGCTTCAAGCCCAAACTAGCATTTACTCCCACCACCCCCTAACTTTTAAGACTGACTGGAGTGAAACTCTATCCCCTCATCCATATTCCTAGACTTATAAAACAGCACCATTTAGGAAACAATGGAAATCAGTTAGCATCTGTGATACCTGGTAAATGATGTTGACGATAATGGATAATGTGTGTAGTGTGATTTTGAAGGTTTTCAGACTAATTTGATGAACTTACAAGTAGATAAGCCTTCATTTTTTAGGTTTTGATGGTCATGGGCAAACCCATTGTTACTTGACCATTGAGAGTACTAGGGGACTTTAATTGGGACAAACCTTTTTGGTTCACATTGAGGATGAGTCTATCTGTTGTATTCTATCTGTTGTAAATGGGAGTTATTCCTTCATACAGCCCAATAAAATAGAATCTTTCTTGTTTTGCTAGTCATTTTTCTTTTAAATATGTGTAAGGAGGTGCCTGAAGTCTGAGGCCTCAGAAGTCTCCTGACAGAAATTGCTATGGGCTCAGTGGATTTAAGTCTTGTTCTTGATTGACTTGACCTTTTCCTTTACTTTCGGTAGGTTGAGGAAGTTTTCAAAGAAAAAAACAAACAATAATAGCATTCTGATTGCTCTAAGACTTCCAATTTTTGCAAGGAATATTTCTCTGCTTAATAAAGTCACAGTCCCTTTCCCTGAGTACCTTACCCAAGTGTGCTCTCTCAGCTTCTTTTAACTCCATGGACCCACATAAATCAGTACCATAATGGATGCACCTACTCAGTCTTAAAGAAATTGGTTTCTTTTAAAGCAAATAGCAAAGCAGAAAGCAGGATTTTAAATGAACAAGGATTAGTAAAGTAGATTCATCTCTTTCTAGGGAGAGAATGAGAAGATATTGGTGGAAGGGAAGAGTTAGAAGATGGAGAAGAATCAGCAGATACCGTCTCATAGCACTTGTGTAAATCTGGCTTGCACTCAGCTGGGGCCACAGAGTCTCTATATGGGGTCACCATGTCCTCTCCTCACTCCCAAGAGTGTTGAAACTGAAACTAATTGGTCACAGAGGTTGTTGGCAGGGGTGGATGTCAGCTTGTCTCTTCACAATTTATTTTATCATTATGATAATACTGAATCTTCTCCTCTTGGAGAACTCAAGTTCCTGATGTCTTCTCCATCAGCATGTTACTTCTTGGGTAATTTCTATTCTTTCTATTCCATGGGAGAAGTCATTTCATCCTTCACAGTCTGGAGGTAGGCAGGGGCTTAAGTAGATAGATACTGAATGATGTTCATCAGCAGACACCAATCTCCAAAGTCTTGCTACACAAGCATTGCTACCCTGAAAGCTCTTATATGGCTGGTAACTTTTTAACTTTTTAACCCTGCATCTATGGAAACCTAGACATAGCTTAATGGGCCCTCTAGGGATCAAAGTCTCATTTTAGATTTCTGATTTTTCTGTATGTCTCTCCAAAGAATAAGAAAAAAGGCTAAATTTCAAGGGATATTTTGTTCTTGTAGGCATAGGGCTATGACTATGACCAATAACAGTTTAAGACAACCAAATCCTCAATCTCGGTAGCCACCTTCAAGTCAGTGCCAAGAGAATGTCCCAGTAGATGTCCCTTAGTCTTCCCAATGGTCAATGCCAATACACTTTGTTGGGAAATGCAAGCAAATCCCAAAGATGTAATGCCTTAGTAACCAATAGGTGAAGGATTAAGTGGGTTGGCCAGCACTTCTTTTTATTCACTCTTCCTTCAGGAAAGGGGTGGATAATCTAAATCCTCCTAGATCTCACTCATTTCTTCCCATGAGGGTATGTCTTTGTTCATTACTTTTCTTTCTCTAGGAGGCTAAGGAGACACATTGTTATAACAATTAGCTCACTTTTAAGGTAGGGGCAACAGAATAATTTTCAGATCCCTTTCCCTGCAATTTTATTATAGTTGTATCATGTGAAAGGTTATTTAAAAAATTGTCATTGCTTAGAATTCCCAGTTAGTTACTATTCAGACAGAGGTCTAATTCTCAGTTCCAATTTAAGCTTTGTATATTTCTAGCTAACCCTTGGCTTACTTTTACCATTTCCCTTTCCTAGGTATATAGATACTCAATAAAAGCCTTCATGACTCACCAATTTTTTTTTTAAAACCCTTTCTTTCTGTCTTAGAATCAATACTATGTATTGGTTCCAAGGCAGAAGAGAGGTAAGGGCTAGGTAGGCAGTGGGGGTTAAGTGCCCAGGGTCACAGCTAGGAATTTGAACTCAGGACCTCCTGTGTCTAGGCCTGGTTCTTGATTCACTGGGTCATCTAGCTGCCCCTCTGTCAAGATCTTTCTTAAAATGTAGTGTTCAGAACTGAGTATAATAATCACAATGTAGTTAAGAGTTTATGAAAAAAATCTGGGGATTTTCAGGGACTGAAACTCAAGAGGAGTCAATATTGTTATGTGGTAACTCCCCACCCCCCAAAAAAGCTATTAAGAGATTAGGCAAGCATAATGTACAGAATTAATTTTTAAAAAGTTTTATCTTTATTTTATTTTAATAACAAATGTATACATAAGTTTTCTGAAATTATATGAACCATATTGTCTCCCTCCCTTCTTCCCTCTCCCATTCTGGAGCTGACAAGCAATTCAATCTGGGTTATGTATGTATTATCATGTAAAACACATTTCCATATTATTCATTTTTTTAAGTGAATAATTTTATAAAACCAGAACTCCAAATCATATACCCAAATAAACAAGTGATAAATCATGTTTTAATCTGCATTTCTACTCCAACAGTTCTTTCTTTAGAGGTGGCTAGCATTCTTTTTCATAAGTCCCTCAGAATTGTCCAGGATCATTGTATTGCAGTTATTAGCGAAGTTTATCACATTTGATTGTTTCACAATATTTCAATCACTGTGCAGAATGTTCTCCTGGTTCTGGTTATTTCACTCTGAATCAGTTTATGTAGGCCTTTCCAGTACCCTCTGAAATCATCTAGTTCATCACTCCTTATAGCATAATAATATTCCATCCCCATCATATATCACATTTTGTTCAGCCATTCCCCAATTGAGGGACATCCCTCTAGTTTGTAATTCTTTGCCTTGTATACAGAATTAAAAAGGACGTTGACCTCTGGGTTTTTAAATGAAGCAAAATCATGATAAAAGAAGCAGATTAAATAAACAGTAATAAGGAAAAAAAACAGTGCTTTTTTTAATAGGCAAAAGGAAGGGAAGTTGAGGAAAGAGTACACCTTTCAAAATTTCCTTAGCCCTTATAGATTTGATTATAGCTGACATAAGAGTTCTTTGTTCAAAGATAACTGCAGGAACCTGGTGATCCATAGCAAGGAGAGTGTTGGTAAATATTTTAACAACTACCTCTGGAAAAAAATGTATGTATGACACACTTTCAATTTTATCTGTTATTAACATTTTCCCCAACACTTTATAAAGTCTAGACAATCAACAAAAGAGTAAACTAAGCTCAGATTTGTGGTGTTTGCTGATTTTTGAGGTGTAAATTCTTACACTGAAAACTTAATAGAATTAAGAATTGGTTCCTCCCTCCCCTGGTTCAATGTAATCTCTCCTTTCTCTATTATAGCTTATCTACTCTTTCAGTTTCTGATGGCCTTTGGTTGTCATTTCTTCCTCTAACTCAGCTCATTAAGTCCTAAACTGGGTGCTAAGGATAGGATACCACCTATTCCAATGTCACTCTTAATGAGTTCATGTACTCCTAGAACCTTCCTTTACTCCTCTTTCTCATAGAATACATATATGTGTTCATCTTTTTCAAAGCTTTCAAGTGTGGCTGAAGTCCTCTCAGTTCACAGGATAATGTAGTCCAAATTTATTCTCAGGGATGAAAAGAAATGTTTGCTCTTTTGAACAATAAATCTAAAAATATGTCAATTCTTTTATGAACTCACTATTAAAGAGTGCTGTTTAAATGTTAATTATTTCTTCTGCTGTTATTATTTTTGAGGCTTCTCACTGATGATATCATAGATCTGCAAAGTATTATTAGAATAAAAATTCCTGGGTGTCACTTCCTGTTTTGACACTTGGTAGTTGTGAGACTATGGACTAGATTACTTCATTCTCAGCTTCCTCATCTCTAGAATGGGGACAATAATAAATATGCTATCTCACTCATATAATTATGAGGAAAGTGTTTTTTGAGTCTTAAAGCACTCTATAAGGTCCACTTGTCATTTGGCAGTTGAAATGGCAGATAATGGAAAGGAGTGAGTCCAAGGCTGAAAGATCTTCTTTGCATCCACTTTTATGCAGTTGGTCTTATGGGGTTGACTATCATCCCTAGAACCTCTGACTCCATTATCCCCAGACCCAGATGTATCATCTTTGGACACCTTAGCAGCTCTCAACAAAAAGCATCCATAGAGAATGCTAGTTTCTTAAAGTAGGTTTATTTTGCCTGGCCCAGGCAGTGATAAAATCATGCAGCTTATTCTACAGGGAAGCTGGATTTTCATCTTTTCAAGAAAGAGGGAAAAGTGATTAAATTCTTTACACTTGTAAGTGCTGTGCTTTTAAAATGAGACCTGACACTAAGCAGGTTAGAGGAAGGGCGCTTTAGCCAATTTTCTTTAATGGAACTTGATGGGATCCTCTCACCTGAATTTTTACAGTTCTAATCTGCTTTAAAGAGCAGGTCTGGCTTAAAGCCACCATACAATCTACAAAAGAACTAAAGCTGCTCATTTAAGGGGGAAAAACTGAGATAAAATGGATGGATCCAAACTCCAACATGAAAAAAACAAGAAAGAACCATTCAACATAGGTCCATAAACCAAATAATCTGAATGGGGCTAAAAACAGATGCAGACTCATTTGTAAATGAACTAGGCAGCCATCTATGGAACACGAATGAGTCTTCCTTGTTCTGGAGACAACCTACTGGCCTGGCTCAGTGTTCGGAATTCCTTAGATTAGATTCACCCTTTTGGATTTAAGGAAGTCTCTCTAAAAGGAGGATTTTAATCAGTCCAATGATTTTTGAAGTCTTACACTTGCTTGTTCTCTAAGCCATCCTAAAGTTTTTAACATGCCTCCAGTTTCTGCAGATGGGGATGCAGAGGGTCCAGAATTAGAGGGGCTGGTCCTGCTGTCCTCTGCCATAGAGTATAGTACATCTAGAGTATGACATTCAGTTCTGGGACTCATTTTCGGAAACACTGATAATCTGGAGAGAGTCTGGAGGAAGGCAATTTGGATCATGCAAGGTCTCGAGATAATGATTTATGAAAATGAAAGTAACTGGGACCAGTTAGCCAAGAGAAGAGAAGACTTAACTGCAACATAATAACTGATCATTAAGAATTTGAAGGACTAGCTTATGGGAAAGACTTTGGGTATTCTTTGTATTTACTTATCAATGAAGATGTTGTATCTCTGGGTTAAAATGTAAACACCTCAAGGGCAGCAATTATTTTAATCTTTTTATTTCTAGTTCTTGGCATCATGCCTTGCACATAGAGGATGATTAATAAATGTTTTGTTGAACTGAACTGGTAAATTCCTCCATTTGAGAGGGGAACTTGGCAATCCAGGTCAGTGATTATACTATATTCCCTTTTCCATACTGTAAGGATCATAATCCTTGGGGAAATTAAAGTGAGTTTTTCACCAATTTAGAGCCTGGCATATAAAGATGGGGCAAGGTGAAGTTAAAGCAGGCAGCTTCCTCGACATAAGAGTGGAATGCAAAGAGAGACATTCTCTAGTATTGCTTTCTAAATGTAGATATTCCTAATTTTCCTCCACTTTTGCCAAAAGCCCTACTTTAATATATCTCATAGCATGGAGGTGACCCCAGGCTCTTAAAAACTATTCTAGAGAATTCAAGCCTGTACGGATCATATCTAGAGATAAGCCACATGACATGGTGTATTAACATGGGATATGGAGATAATGATAATAATACTTTAAAATCAGCAGAGTACTTTACAAACATCTCATTTAATCTTCATGACAACCCTGGGAGGTAGATGCTATCATTATTATTGTTGTTCAGACATGTATGACTCTGCATCTCATTTGAAGTTTTCTTGGCAGAGATACTGGAGTGGGTTGCCATTTCCTTCTCCAGCACATTTTACAGATGAAGAGGTGAGGCAAACAGGGTTAAGTGACTTGTCCTGGGTCATACAACTAGGAAGTGCCTGGGGCTGGATTTGAACTCTTGAAGGTGAGTCTTCCTGATTCCAAACTCAGTGCTCTGTCTACTATGACAGCTAACTGCCCCTTACTATTATTACAGCCATTTTATTGGTAAGGAAACTGAGACAAATAGAATTTAAGTTTGTCATCTAGTGTGTATCTGAGAATAGATTTGAACTCAGAGCTTTTTGATACAAAGTCTAGCTTTCTATTCACTATACCAGTGGTTCCCAAACTTTTTTGGTCATCTAGTGTATATCTGAGAATAGATTTGAACTCAGAGCTTTTTGATACAAAGTCTAGCTTTCTATTCACTATACCAGTGGTTCCCAAACTTTTTTGGCCTACTTCCCCCTTTCCAGAAAAAATATTCCTTAGCCCCCTGGAAATTAATTTTTAAAAAATGTTAATAGCAATTAATAGGAAAGATAAATGCACCCGTGACCATCACCACTCCCCTGGATCTCTGGTAGCTCCCACTTTGGGAATCACTGCACTATACAATCAATCTTCAAAGGAATGTAGAAAGTCCTGCATTCAAATACCACCACTAAGACTTTTTTGTGTCACTGTGGACAAGTCGCTTAACCTCTCTAGCTTGGGTTTTAGTGGTAGTATTTGAATGCATCTTTTTACTGATTGTTTTTGTTGATTCTGTGCTTATGAATACAAACACTGTATACAGTTAAGCATATTTGTCTGTTTACTTGGATGGTAGATGTCCTTATGGAATCCTCAATAACTAGGGCTCCTGTAATATAACAGATAAGAGAAGAAGCAAGGATTCTTGGTGGAATGAGAGCTCAGGTCTAATCTGTTTGGGTAAATTCACACTAACCATAGCCCTTTGATTATCAAGATGAGTGAGGCTGTCCAGAGAGAGTTGAGAGATAGAGGAAAAGGATTTACCAGTTCTCTAAGAGCAAAAGAAAGCCTGACACCTCTTTAGATTTCTTATTGGAGTTCATACAACCCAGAGAAACTTTTCAGTGCTTGATCTGTGTTAGGAATAGGATGAGGTTAGTGGGAAGCAATGCCGACTGGTGGTTAAAGAAGTTAAGTGAAAGTTGACAGAAGTTCTTAGAAAGTACAAATTTCAAACTTCTGCTTAGTTCAGTTCTGACTCCAAGTTAAAGCATTGTTTCCAGAAAATTTATGTTAAAAAGTAGATATTCTGAGAGGCAAATATGTTAAATCATTAGCACTTATTATATTTTTAATGCATAATTAATCAGATTATCTGGCTGTTTTCTCTTAAAGAGAAGGACTGAAGATAAGGAAGGCTTAGAGTCTAAGACTGGTTAGGAGAACTATAGAGGAAAGTCTAAGGCAGCATGAGGGTTCTAGGGACCTTTGGGAGAAGGAAAAGAAGGAAAGAGGGGATAGTTTTAATCACAGTTGGTAAGGAATTTAGAGATTATCTAATCTAACCCACTTATTTTATAGATAAGGAAACTGAGGAACTGAGAGAAGTCATTTGGAAGCCTACTGACTTCCCTGGCTTCCATAAGTTCCAACTCAAATCCTATGTACAGGAACCCGTATTAATTCTAGTACCTAATTAATTATTTCCTACTTTTTTTGCATACATATTTGTTCATATGTGTTTGCTTATTTCCTCCTTCTTGAGGACAGGGACTATTTTTTGTCCCTTTTTGTAGTAGGGCCTAGCAGAGTAAAACATACTTGGTGCTTAATTAATGTTTATTGATTTACTTATTGACTTACTCAAGGTCACACAGCTAGTTAGAGGCAGAAGTTAAGACTCAACCCAGATTTGCTGATTCCTAATGCAGTGCTCTTTCTACCAAAACCATAACTAGTATGAGACAAGTGGGGTTTTGTTTGAGGGAGGTGGGTGGAACCATGGAGGAGGAGGATTGAGTTTCTTTTTTCCCTCCAGTCTCTGCATCTTGCCTTGAAGCCTCCTCAGATCCACTCTGTTATTTGCCCCAAGTCCTCTCATCATGGTACCCCTTTCCTGAGGTTTCACATTCCCATTTAACCTTTAGCCTCCCTTTTTCCCATTTGTATTTCTCCCAGGCACTGGAATTTTCAGTCCCAGGTCTGCATTCTACCATAATTATTTGATCCTCCATCTTGCCTATGTTTTTTTTTTTTTTTGTTTGTTTGTTTGTTTTTATGTTTTGTGAAGTTTTCTATTTCTTTTTCTTTTGGATTCCATATCTCTTCCTTAGACATTCTGGTGGCTTCCTGTGCCCAGTGGCTCAATACATGGCCATCAGAGTTAGAGGTGGATATTCTATTAGCTTTAGTTCTACTGTAGCTCAGCATTCCTGCACTCCAGCATTTGATCAACCTTATCCTCCCTTGCTGAATGGATTACAAATGCAGGCCATTATATCTATCTTTCATAGTTTTAAAGTAGTCTTGGCTTTCTTTAAGTTTCAACTAAAATTCTACTTCCTACCAGGAGTCTTCCCCAATGATTCTTCATTCCAGAACCTTTCCTTTGTTGATCATTTCCTATTTATCCTGTAAATGGCTTGCTTTGTATATATTTGTTTGCCTGTATGTTTCCTCCATTAGCTTGTAAGCTCCTTTAGGGCAGAGATTGGTTTTTTTTGTCTCTTGTATCTCTGGTGCTTTGCCCAGTGCCCAGCACATAGCAGGCACTTAATGAATATTTACTGATTAATTTCATTCAGCTAATGGGGCAGTTTTGGTCCTTGCTGTGGAAATCCTGGGCACAATCCTTACCCTTGAGGGATGCAGAAAAACTTCCCAAATTTTGTAAGAAACCTTCCCTGGAATGGAATTTTTCTGTCTTCCTCCCTCTCTCCTTTCATTAAGACTATTTTCCTTCCTTCCTTCCTTCCTTCCTTCCTTCCTTCCTTCCTTCCTTCCTTCCTTCCTTCCTTCCTTCCTTCCTTTCTTCCTTCCTTCCTTCCTTC
>NC_058131.1:382989055-383006584 GCF_016433145.1 Gracilinanus agilis | reverse complement strand
CCTTCCTTCCTTCCTTCCTTCCTCCCTCCCTCCCTTCCTTCTTCCCTTCCTTCCTTCCTTCTTTCCTTCCTTCCTCCCTCCCTTCCTCCCTCCCTCCCTCCCTCCTTCCCTTCCTTCCTTCCTTCTTTCCTTCCTTTGTAGAAACATTATTCAGAGTACTAAAGGAGCAGATCTGGGTATGGGCCCAATGCTACTGAAAGGATCTTTTCCTGATACATAACGAAACTTCCCCCAGCAACCACCAATCCTCTACTAAGCCATCACATGGAGGCAGAACCTGTGTTATGTCAGGCAACGCAGAAGTCCCATGATATATGACCTGAAGGAGTTTATCTTGCTCTGGGAAAAAAAAGACCTTGGAACCATATTTTACATTCTGAAGCCAATAAAAACATCTTAAAATAACACCCCCTCCTGCCTCTCTGCCCCTTCCGTTGGTGAAGGAAAAATGGAGAGTCAGTTGGTGAGGGGGTGGAATCAGATCAGAGAAGAGGGCTACAGTGATCACCAGTGATTCAGTTTCAAGGTCCAGAAACATTGTTGTGGGTACTGCAATCCTAATGATTTATAATTAACTCCAATATGAAGAATCAAATGCCATGCACTTTTCTAACAGCACTACAAAAATAACCATATTCATAGTGTCTGCAAAATTGGAAACAAATGTCTCAAAGCAAACAAAGATTCTTTGCTGTCCTACCCAAACTTTGGAGGAAGAAAAATACTGGAACTCAATCATTACCACAAATGATAAGCCAATATCATTTGTCATGGGAAATTCATCTGGGCAAAACTGGATTGCTCCATTACCTCTTGATGACTCTGACAAATAACCATATTGAAATATCTTAAATTAAAAGCAGCTAAGGGGTTAGCTTTACCCTTCCCCCCACCTCCTTTCTGGCTGTTAAATTTTGTTCCTCTCTTTCTCTTACACCCCTCCCCCAAACATATTTATGCACTAAGTAACCGAAATTAAAAAGCAGTTAACTACCCTGTATTTCTGGCTCATGATGGACATGGAATATGGTCATGAAAGGAAATGACCAGCTTTGGGGTGGCCTAGATTCTGTGGGGTGATCTTTTCTTCAATGTTTGAGGGTGCCTTGGTTGTGTGGGATGAAGTAGGATATCAGACAATTGAGACCTTACTCCTTGGAGTTTCTAGGGCAGGGGTCCTTAACCTTTTCTGTATCAAAGATCCCTTTGGCAGTCAAATGAGCCTATGAACCTTTTCTCAGAATAATATTTTAAATGCACAAAATGAAACACATAATATTAAAAGGAAGCCAACTATATATGTGTATATATATATATATGTATGTATGTATGTTTGTATGGATCTCTATCCACTGTTGTTCAGTTATGTCTGACTCTTTGTGACCCCATTTGGGGTTTTCTTGGAAAAGATATTGAAGTGGTTTGTCTTTTCCTTCTCCAGCTCATTTTATAGATGAAGAAATTAAGACAAACAGGATTAAATGACTTATCTACTCAGATCTTCCTGATTTCAGGCTCAGTGCTCTGCTTCCTATCTGCCCTATCTCCTGTTTCTCTTTGTCTCTCCTGTATCTATCTATCTATCTATCTATCTATCTATCTATCTATCTATCTATNCTCCTGTATCTATCTATCTATCTATCTATCTATCTATCTATCTATCTATCTATCTATCTATCTATCTATCTATCTATCTGTCTGTCTGTGTTCAAAGACTTCAGGCTAATTATCTCTACTTGGGGCATTTCTTTTGTACTTGCCCTGATTTGCCAGGATTTCAAGAGTCAACATTACTGTCAATCAAATAAACTTATCCAAAAGTGAAATGAACTGCCTCAATAGATAGTGAGTATTCTGTCACTTCAGATCTCTAAGCAGAAGCTGGATAAAAAAAAAAGTCATTGGCTTGTTGAAGAGGAGATCCTTATTGAGATGAGTTGGACTAGATTGTCCTCTGAGTTTTCTTTGAACTCTAGATTTCTGTCATTCTGAATTTCCATCTACTTTGTCTTCCTGGGTCAAATATTTTGCTTTTTTAGGGCACCTGGGTATTCTATTAGTATTTCAAACTCAACATGTCCCAGACTGAATTCATTTTCTTCCCCACAGCCTTATCTCTTTCAAGCTTCCTTGTTTTTGTTAAAAGATACTACCATCTTCCTAGTCAACATGCTTTGTAATCTGGGAACCATTCTTTTTTTTTCCCCTGAGAACCATTCTTAACTCATTTTTCTCTCCCTATAGTGCTCTAGTTCATAATTAATTATTTGCTAAGTCTTGTTGGTTATCTTTTTTTTTTTTTTAAGTTGATGGACCCTAACTAGGTTAAGAAACCTTGATTTGTGATCATAGAATTCTAGATTTAGAGCTAGAAGGGATATTAGAGGTCATCAAATCTAACCCCCTCATTTTGTAGAAGACAAAACCATCACTTGGATGTCCATATTGAATATATCAGAGGATTATAAGCCCCTGGAGGGTAGAAACTGTTTTATTTCTATCTTTGTTGTCTGGACTGCCTTACCTATAGTAGATGTTTAATAAACATTTGTTGAATTGAGTTGAATGTTTTCCATATTGTGGCCCGTTTGGCCTCAGGGGATGTCTATGACCTTCCCACCTTTTCTGCAAGTCTCTCTCCCTTCCTGCAAGTCTCTCTCCCTTTCTGCAATATACTCTGGAGGCTGGAGATCAGGGTCAGTAATCCCAGATGGGAAGGGATGCAAGAAGAGAAATCTTAAAAAAAGACAGATTTAAAGGGAGTGAGTAATAAAATATGAACTTGATAATTACCAGAGAATAGACTGCAGAGGACCAGTGTAGGTAGATTGTATGCAAAGAACATGCAAATTCCATACGTGATTTTTATGCATATTTATATGCCTATTTCACAGACTTGGATGTGGTTCCCCTGAGAAAACTCTATCTTCTACCTTTCTGAAAGGCTTACTTCTGTAACTGAAACTTGCCCCATCTCTGCCCAAAGGGCAGCTTGCAGGGAATAGTAGAGGAAATTCTTATCCCTTGTTCTTCAGTTGTAAGAAACTGGTGAGAAAGAAACTCTTTCCACTGGAAAAAAATTCAAAAATCTTAGAACTGTCTGAACTTGGAAACTTTATACTTTGTGTGGCAGCCCTCTGCTCCCTCCTGACTTTCCCTAAAGAGTGTGATTTATCAAAATCATTAACCTGCTGTGAAAAAGAAAAACATAACATTTTACAAACCTCAGAGTATGAGGGGAAGGCTTATTAGGCTGTTGAGTGGATGTATGTATGTGTTTATCTGCTTGAATTTTAAAATGTCTCAGATGGCTTTAGGTATACAAATACTTATTTATTAAGAGGCATGTGAACTTTGCAGAGACCCCAACCTTAAAGAGTTTATTTACTTATTTACTTATATCAAGTCTGCCTCCCCCCCCCCCCATTTAGTCCTTTAATTTGGTGCTTTCTCCTTCCTCTCCTCCCCCATTTTCCATTTCTTTTTCTCCTCGTTCTTTATCTTGGCCTTAACAAGGAAATTAAATGTCAAATAAATCTAAAAATCCAGTGTTATAATTTGTAGATGTAAACACAAAACTGAGGCAATGCCAAAGTTAAGGTCTTTGTAGTGAAGTCAAGCAGCCAGGTTTTCTGGTTGTGTGCTAATTAGGCTGCACATTTTAAATCTTAAACATATGTAAAGTGCTAGTGTTCTGGTGGCTAAAAGAGGCTTAATTTGTGCAGCTCCTGACGTTTGTGTGTGTAATTTTGCAACATTCATTATAATCACCACCATCAACAAATATTTGTTGAATACCCACTAGATGCAGAGAAGTGGGCTAAGTGTTTTATAGACTGTGGAGAAGTCAGAGACTGTGCAGAAGTGTTGGATGCCATGTCTGTAGTTTCAAGGTCATATTTATAATGATTTGAAGTCTTTTTTTTTTCTTTCTCCCTTAAGGAAAAACCTGTCATTTGGGGCATGGGCGATAAAGGGATTGGGCTGGTCCAAAGGGATGAAGACTAGTAGTAGTATGTAGTTAAAGAAGATGCTTCAATTTTAGAGAAGTTGTGAACAAGCTGGAGGAGGTCAAATAAGCCTTGAAAGATTAGGCAGGAACTATATCCCTAGTAAGACACAGTCCAGAGTCCTGGTAGGGTGCAGGGAATAGTGGTACTTCCAAAGTAGGTTGAATCCAGGGCTTTATTAGAGCAAGTTTGAATTGACTTATGAGAACCAATTAAAAAAATTTCAATATGAGCATTTGCACTTCAGAAATCAGCACATGCTACAAATCAAGGCTCATTTTATTGTTTTGTTGATTGTTTAGACTAAAGAAAGGGATGGAGAAAAAGTCAAGAATGTAAAGCTTGAAAATGTGCTATGCATGTACTTTTTTCCTTGAAGAGTTGGCTATTAAAATTTACCAGCACAGCACTTGCTGAATCCTATTGGAAAGAGCACTAGATTCAGATTCAGAAGACCTTGGCTCAAATCTGAACTCTTCTACATGCTGGAGCAAGTCACTTTACCTTCCTCTGGCTCCAAATCTATAAAACGAAGAAGGGGCTAGGTTAATTGACTGAAATCCTTTCTAGTTCCAATTTCCATGATCTTTTCCCAGGACAAAGGAGAAATTATTTTATGCTATCTTCTAGATAGATAGAGGCAGCTAGATGGTGAAATAGATTGAGTGCCAAGCCTGAAAACCAGGGAGACTTACCTTCCTCAGTTCAAATCCGGCACCAGACACTTCCTAATTGTGTGACCCTGGCAAGTCATTTAACCTCCTTGACATAAGTTTCCTTATCTATAAAATGGACTGGAAAAGGAAATGGCTAGCCAGTTTAGTATCTTTGCTAAGAAAACTCCAAAGAAAGTCAGATCCAACTGAAATGACTGAACAACAACAACGACAAATCTAGATGTGAACAGATGTGAACTAGTAGGTATTGATGTTGCCTAGAAGAAGGCTGGAAGTTTGTATGTTAGAAATATGCACAGGATGGAGGAGACTAAACTGCAAGGAATGGTGGGAGATGAGCTTCAAGAGCTCCACCCAGATCCATTAGTTTAGGAATAGGCTTGTCTTTCTTTTCAGTGCTGGTGTACTCAGCTCTTGTGTAAATAACAGAGCTGTGTGGAAAGTGGAAAATAAGGAAAGCTCTGAAAAGATTCTATTGTATCAGATATGGCAGTCCAGAGTTTCCCCTTCTTTCTTCTTTGGTGATACTTGTGGCCCTGGCTGCTCTACCTTCAGTAAGAACATTTAGTCCAGAAATTTTTTTGGTGGGGGAAGGAGGGAATGGGAGAGTACTCTTGTGGTTCATGGTCACATCCTGTGTTGCTTGGAAGCCAGGATGGAGAAAGGATCCAAATAGGCATCTGACCGGTGATGATGTGTCCTACTGACTCAGCTTGGATCTGTCTGTCTGGTCCTTCACATCTGACCTCAACCTCCCAATGGTGGAGAAGATTTCCAAGCAGTGGACATCTTTGTGACAGATTGTTATACTGTAGGTGAAGACTGCTACTGCCTGAAATAAAGGAAAGAGGTTCCAGGATTATCTTATAAACTCAGACCCAATTTACTATTACATTGTGCAAATCTAAGATAGAACTAAGGCATCTTTTTAAACTTTTTAAAAAGGGACCCAGAGCCCTTCCTTGTCTCCCTCTTTAAGCTAACTTTTTGCTGTGGAGAATACATTTCCAAAGAAACTCTCTATGTTTGCTGGAGCCTGGGTGGCCTAATTAAAAAGTCTTTTGTTGAACATTCTGTAGTTCAATAGCAACAGCTGTATACTGGAAGCCAGCTCGCACCTCCTTCCATGACTAACCGTGGACAACTGCCAGCTTTGATGAAATCAAGCAGGTTTTTGCAAACATGCTCAGATATCACACCTCTCTTCACTACCCTCTTATCCATCCAAGGTGAGATTGAGAGCTCAGATGAACCTTGTGAGCAATAAAAACAGCATCGTTTTTATGGCACTTTAAGGTACATAAAACATTTTATTTGTAACTCCCCCTTGAGATCAGTAGTACAAATATTATTATTCCAGTTTTACAGATGAGGAAATTGAGGCTCAGAAGTGTTTAGTGATTTGGCTGCAGTCACCAAGTAGTAAGTGATGGAGCTGGGATTTGAACTTGGGCCTCTGCTGCAAGTCTAGTGCTTTCTAACAGGCCACACTGAATAAGCAGAATAACAGTTGTCCATATGTTGTGATTTTCATTTGGAAAGATGAATAGGCCAACAAGGAGAGATGGGAATGGAAAATTTTTGTCTACTTCATATTTTTACCATTCCTCAATCTACTTCTTTTAAGAATCATGGTAATGAGTGTTGGACTAGATATCATCATTTGATCAACAATATCCTCAAGCATTTACTGACCATTCTGTGTAAGACTTCATCAGCCTCCATGAGTTTAATTATCATCTCTAGTCAGATGACTTCTAGATCTACATATCTAGCAATACATTTTTTACCTGAGCTCTAGTACCACATTGCCAACGGACTATTCGACATTTCAAACTGGATGTCCTAGAGAAAAGAATTAATTATATTTTTCCTAGCATCCTCTCCCTCATTTCTGTCAAAGGTACCACCATTTTGTGATCTTCCAAATTTGTAACCTTGGTATTATCCTCAACTCCTGCCCCTCCCTCCCTATCCATCCCAATCCAATCCATCACTAAATCTTGCCATTTCTGTCTCTACAATCTCTCTCTCATTTGGCCCTTTCTCTCTTCATATAACCGCCACTTTAGTTTAGACCCTCATTGCCTCTTCTATGGATTGTTACAATGGCCTTCTAATTGATCTCTTATCCTTCATAGAGCTTCCAAAGTAACTGTCCATCTGAATATGTCACTTCCCTACTCCATAAATTCCCTACTGGATAAAATATAAATGCATCTGTTTTTTAAAACCTTTCACAAACTATCTGTGACCTGTCTTTCCAGCATCATTATACATTACTCCTGATCCTTAGCTTTGTAATCTAGCCATGCTGGCCTTCTCTTTGCTCTTTCCATTAAATATGACACCCTATCTCTTCACTTGCAATCTTTGCTTTCTCTATTCCCCATGCACGGAATATACTAAAATCTCTCCTCTACCTTGTGGAATCCTCTTCCTTCAAGATGCAGTTCAAATACTACATGGAGCCTTTCTTGATACTCACAACTACTAGCACTTGTCCTGCTTACCTACTTTTTAATTTGTTTTTGTTAGATTTGTTATTCTGTATGTACTAAATAATGTGTATATTGTCTTTCCCAATAAAAATGTAAGCTTTTCGAGAGTATGCAGTACTTCATTTTTTGGTATCTATCTGTATTCCCAGAAACTAACTCAGTTTTTGGCATATAGTGGTAGCTTCAAAAAGATTGATTGATTGATTGACTTAGCTGTAGTCTATATATATAATCAATAGGCTTCTGTGCATTTTGCCGGCATCTGAGGCAGGCTTTTTATGTGAAGTCAAGGGTCATTTACTTCTTTGGTAGACTGATCCCAAGATCATAGAATTTGGCTGTCTAAGATAAATTGTCAGAGAAAGACTGAGTCCGTTGTGGTTATTAAACACTGGGTCTCCTGGAAACCTTGTTTTGGAGACAGTTAAAATGAGGATTAGTTGTTAACTGATGACACATCAAATCAGCAGTGGAGCTGATAATATAAGCCAGCAGTTTTGATTTTCCACTTTCCTAGAATAGAAAATAAAGACATGTCACACATTCTGCTCAAGCAATGGGGAGTCTGCCCAAGGCTTCCAATGTTCCAACATCTGGGTGGTTTGCAAAGTTAACTAATTGACAACAAGAGTGCAATGGAGAGGAACAAAGGCCAAGGAAACAGTGTTCAGGAAACCCAAAGAACCCAAGATGGAAGGCTCAGAGCCAGGAACTCCATCATTGCCTAGAAACAGTAACAGTAGAAATGAGAGGTCAGTTAGATTCCACAATTTTCTCTTATTAGAAAACCACTAATGCAGGATATTCTTTGCTCTTGATAACTACACAGAGAGTAAAACAGAGAATTTTCTTTTCTTTAAAGAATCCACTCTTGAGTAGTAAGAAAATGGTAATTTTTACTTCCTTAAAGATGACAGATTGGAGAAATGAGAGAAAGACTAATAAATCAGACTAGCTAGATTGCACAATGGATAAAACAATAAGCCTGGAGTTGGAGGACCTGTATTCAAATTTGGCCTCAGGCATTTCCTATCTATGACCACGGGCAAGTCACTTTACCCTGTCTGCCTGGCCCTTGCTCTTCTGTTTTAGAGTTGTTACTAGGAGAGTTTAAAAAAATACCCCTCTCTCTCCCCCAAGCCCCAAAGACTAATAATTGTAGTTTAACAAGGCTATCTAAAGAGGAAGATGTTAAAGACCCCAGTGTCCCTCCTTTCCAATCAGAATTAGGGTGTACCTGCAGACCCATGACTCTCTTGGTTGCAGTTGCCTATTCAACTAACTTTTGGGCTCAGTAAGAAGCACGAGAGAACAGATTACAAAGTGCCTTTGTCCATACATTAGACTAATTTGATATCTTTCTTCATTAGCAATGTGACTATAATCTGCTTTGCATCCTAGATCTAATCTTCTTCCTTGCCTTCACTTAATATTTTTTCAACCCTTTCCTGACTTCTTAGACACCTGAGTCATTGCCTACTCTGAATTCAGACAAATACTTCAGCTTTCAAGTTTTTCCTGAGTTATTGCTAACTCTATGAACCCATGCCTGGGTATGCCAAAGTGGTTGAAGTAGAGCTAGACCCTCTTTCTCATGAGGAATCAATCCTGAGATTGAGTCCGTGCTGTACCATTATAAGGGATTTGCATTTTTTTCCTGAAAAGACATTATTGGCACCATTGATAAGCAAGCTCCCCTTCATCTTGGGCCACCTAATATCTGGAGACAAGAATTTTGAGAATATCTTGTTAGATAACAACAAATGACATTGATGTAACACTTTAAGGTTTACAAAGCACTTTCCTCATCACAACCCTATGAGGCAGGTGCTATAAATTATCACCATTTAACAGATGCTTAGAGACATAAAATGATTCACTCATGGTGACCCAATTTTTAAGTGTTGGAGGTGGGAATTGAACTCTGGTCCCTCTGACTCAAATCCACTGCTCTGTCCTTCCATTACCTTTGGCACTACAAGTAATGATTGCTTTAGACCATATTAACTCTACAATGTGAAGCTGATTTGGGATGGTGAGATTGGGGTCTGGGAGGGGAGCTACCAATAGGACTTTAGAAACCTCACCCTGTCCAAACTCAAGCTGTGTGAAGTTGACAGCAGTTATTGTTGAGAACTCAAAGTGAACATTTAAATTTTGAAAAGCTGGGTGCCATTTCTTGTCTCCACACTGTAATCCCAGCCAACCCTGAAACCATATGACAATAAAATGTAGCATATTTTTATGATAAACATCAGTAATCGTGCTTGTCAGAGAGGCTGTTAAATGAAAAACACACAGCAGTCCCCTTTCAAAAAAAGAGAATGAACAAAGCAGAATGGAAGAAAGTACATCTCCCTATGACACTGGAGATTTGGGTCCCCCATACATTAGCTAGATTTCTGGAGCACTGTGAGCACGGGGGAAGGGAATAATGGAAAGAACATTTGGAAAGACAATATCATATTGTCTCATAATTTGCAAAACAATAATGCTTTCCAAAGCTGGTATGTAAAACTTGCCCTCTTTTTTTGGCTGTCCTGACCACAGATGAAGTTGCTTTGCCAATTAGAACATTCTTGAGGTGTTTTCTTTTTCTTCACATGGAGTTTGTTGTGATCCCATGCTTGCTATTATCCATAAATTAATTTCTGGCACTGCACTAAATTCTAAGAAAACCAAAAAAACCACAAACTTACAACTAATTCCTTCTGTTTTTTTTTTGTTTGTTTTATTTTGCTTTTAGATTATTTGTTTTTCTGTTTGGGGGATTTTCTTTTCTGTGGGAAAGACAAAGGAACAAAAAGTGTTTGCAGTGGTGATTCACATAAATACATTTCCATTCCCCATTTTGCTATAGAAGTTGCTGTGTTGGGGGGATTTTAAAAGAGGGTTTTGTGGTAGGAGGCACTCTTTAATAGCCTAAACTGGAAGAAAGAGCTAAAGGAATGAATCATTGGAGAAATTACATGGGTTGCAAAAGATTCTGCAAGGAATTTACTCCCTGCCCTGCTCCAACTAGTCGAACCATCTTTAAACCCACTTATAGCAGGAAGTCAACTAGAGAATCAGTTGGAAGTTCTTGTTCACATTGCAAAAGGTGGACTTGGGATTGACCAGGAAAACTCAATAATTTTTTACTGGGGAAGACATTAGGGACACTGCTTTTTCCAAAATTGTCTTTTTAAATAAACAAGTTTTAGTATTTTAAAAAATAGCGGTAAGTATATCAAGCTATTCTAGACTTAATTGACAAAGGAGATAAAGTAAATTGCAGGGAAAGAGAGCATCTTGCCTAAGAATTTTGAAGGTTCTGAAGCATACTTTCAAACTGGAATTGTTGGCTAAAATTGGTAATCTTCCATTATGGGCCAGATTGCTAGTATAGTGTAATTTAAGCACATATTTCTTATGAGGTTATCATCATCATCATCAAGAGGAATCCTGACTGAAGTTCTTAGGAATTCAGTTCTCATATGACTGAGTACTAGGGCCCAGGGTGAGGATGGTGGGAACTCTGGAAAGGAGAAGAAAAGCTAACATTCAGGATTTGGATGATAGGCAGAGAATGATTGCCCCTCACAAATGAATGACTCATTCAATTAATCTGAATGTGAGCCTGCAGATGTGGGTGTGAGAGTGTAAGACAGGAGGTCGTGCTGGTAGAGGTTTAAGTGTAATGCAACTGATGCTGACTAACTTCTAGTCAGGTTGCTACAGTAATTGGGACATACATACTTGCTTTCCCCTGCAACCCTCATTTCAGAGCTATGAGTCATGGAGAAGCTGATTTCCCACTACTTTGGGAGGAATTGGTGTTGAGGTACATTTATTTAGAAATGATGTTTGAGATTTATTTCCTTATTGCTTTATATTTATGTCCTAATTAAATAAATATTCTACTATTTTAGAGAATGGTTTATATGACTTTTAGAACTTCCTAAGAAACTTGGTAGCTGGTGAAGGCAGAGAACATAAAGTACAATTATCCCAAATATTCCCATATTGAACCTATAATTCATATGAATCCAGAGTTAAGTAGCATCAGCTTACAATATAGTATCATCACTCTATAACCGATGGAGTCATAGATAAAGTACCAAATCTGGAGTTGAAAAAACTGTTGGGTTCAAATCCCAACCCTGTCATTGACTGATTGCACTCACTACTTTGGTCAAGTCATTTAACTTTTTCCTCTGAGTTTATTCCATTACATTTATATACCATGATTTGATTAACCATTCTCCAATTGACGAGCACTTCTATAGTTATAGTTCCTAGTACTCTGCTACAACAAAAAGACTTCACCATCTACCAAGTTTCTTAGGAATTTCTAAAAGTCAAAGAATATGTTCAATTTGACTTTTGGAGGCAAAATTCCAAATTGCTTTACCAAATGGCTGGGTCAATTCAATGGTCTATTGATGGTGAATTAGTACCTAAACAAACAGCTCTGTGGGGGAAAATGTAGGTAGTATACTTTTATTATTCTGCATTATTAACATTTTCTCTGTTACTTTTTTCTAGCTCTTATCTTCTGTTTAGAATAAGTACTGTGTATTGGTTCTAAACCAGAAGAGTGGTAAGAGCTAGGCAATGGGAGGTAAGTGACTTGTCCAGGATCATATAGTTTGGAATTGTCTGAGGCCAGATATGAAGCTAAGACTTCTCATCTCCAGCCCTGGCTCATTATCCACTGAGCCACCTAGCTTCCCCCTCCTCCATTACTTTTTAAAGTCTTGATAATCAACAAAACAATGAAGCAAGCCTTAATCTGTAGCATTTGCTGACTTCTGAGGTATAAACGTTCACACTGAAAATTTTACAATTGGCTCTTGTGAGCCTTTAACCAAACAGCTCATGAATCCCTTCTCAGAATAATTATTTTTAAATGCATAATGTAAGACACACCGTATTACAAAGGAAAGCAATTTTACTGAAATAAAGATGTCGTTTTTTTCCCATCCAAATTCATGGACCCCTAAAATCTATGTGTGGACCCCTCAGATCCTGGGTTAAGGACCCCTGCCTAGAACATGCATAAATATTGCCATTGTGTTGCCTACTTCAAGTTAAACATTCACGTATAATTAACCAGAGTTCTTTCATTCTTTATAGAGTGCCAAAGCCAGCTCAGTGTTATGCTAAAAACAACATTCAGAATCTGAGCATCTCAAGTAACTGTCTAGTTTTATTCAACAAGTTTTCTTTGGCTATTAGTATTGGACCTGAGTTTGAATCAAAGATCTGCTACATACTACCTATGTGCCTTTGAGCAAATCACCATCATCCCTGGGCCTCAACTTCTCTTACTACAAAATGAGGGAACTGCACTGGATAATCTATAAGGTCTTTCCTGGCTCCAAAACCTCTGATTCTGTGTGCTGTTCGGGAAGAGAATTCAGCAAGGGTATGCATTTTAGCACGATCACTGAAAGTCTTGCTCCGTGTGTGACATTTTTATGGTGGAGGCTAGCACATGACCCTGACTAGCTGTCTCTCTCTTTTCCTGGTTCTACCAAAAAGATGCACTTAGCTCATGTATTTCCAGGACATTGCTGTGATTTTGCTAAAAACCCAGCTTCTCAAGGAAAACTCTTGAGCTGGAAAGGTTTCTTTTTGGACCAGAAATGAAGGTTAATGCCTTTTAATGTGACCTTCTGATGTCATTGAGTGTGATCCCATCAGACAGGTAAAATGTAAACTGATATCGAGCATACTTGACTCTAGGTGGACGGACCCCTTGGGAACAGGGGTGTCTGATGGCATATTGTAATGTGTCTCCTCACAGTTCTCTGGTGAAGGTTACAGATTGAGTCTTAGTGTGTATAGTTTCTTGGTACATCTTTCTTTGTTCTATCAGGTTTATTATGCTTTGACTTGCTTTATTTTTTAAATGAGCTTTTATTGATGTCATTTGCCTTTTTACATCTCTTTAATTTTTCCCAGGATCCCTTCCCTGTCTAGAGAACCATCCCATTTAATTACTTTTTTATTTGTATTTTTTTATTAATAGAATTTATCCACAAATGTTCCAGCCACTCACCTTGTCCCTTTATCACAGAAGGTACCATCTGGGAGACAGACATATTCATACAAATCATATCTTTTATGTTTCCACCTTTCAGTTCTCAACATTATTTTTTAAAGTTCTGAAAAACAAAAAAGAAGAGAAAAAAATCAGCCTAACTGATCAATACATAGAAAAAGTCTGAAAATATGTACAGGGTACCATTCTCGTATACTACTTTCAGCTGCTTTAAATACCCTTAAGAATTAAGCCACTAACAATTGTTCAGATTATTGGAGGTATATGCTGCAAGGGACCAGCCAACAGAAGATAAGATCATTAATAAGCCAGGATTATCCTTTTGCTTCTTGTTCATCCTCCAAGACAAAAGAAAATGTGTATCTAGTCCATTAGGTAACTGAAATGTGAAAATAGTTCAATTTTTCTTGGTAGGATTATACAGATTTAGAGGCTCATTTCCATTACAATTGCTGGGTGGAAATGTCCACACTGCATCTTTATTATGATTGATTTACATATAATCATGTATATATACATTGAGGCAGCAAGCTGGCAAGCACAAGGGATAGAGTTCTTGTACTAGGTGTCAGAAAGACCTGAGTTTGAATCCTACCTTGGATACTTCCTATGTGGTGCTGGGCAAAGCATTTAACCTCTCTAGCCTCAGTTCATTTATTTGTAAAATGGGGATAATACTAGAATGTATTTTAGAGTGTTATCATGAGGATCAAATGAGATATCATGCAAGATGGTTTGCAAAACTTAAAGCATGATGTCAATGCTAGCTAATATATGCAAATGTTTATCCAACTGCAATTTTCATTTCATTTCTATGTCTTGGGATGTTGGTACCAAATTTTGAATGGAAAAAGTGAACTCGAAGGGGACTGTTATTAGAGTCAAGAGACCTGGGTAAAAGGCTAGCTTTTTAGTAACTGCAGACAGCTAGTTTTTACTACTACTGATACTTATTAACTTGGGCATATTATCTTATCTCTCTGGGTCTCAGTTTCTTTATCTATGAAATGGGGATGATAATATTTTCTCTATGTAGCTCTTGTGAAGAAAATGTGAATTATTATTAACTGACTATTACAGGCATACAGTAGAGCTCTATTATAACCTGATTGATTCCTTATAGTCAAGCATAATATGGGAACAATTGTAGACCCTGAAACTTTGTTTTATAAAACAAAAGCTTTTACAACGTAACCATATATTATCAAACTCTTTCACTTGTGAAATTAATGACTGATTATTGATAATTAATTATTAAGTTAAGAATTATATTAAGTATAACAATAATTTAAACTAAGTTTTTAGAACTTAAATTCGGAGTAATTTTGTGTAGACCCCCATGATCATGAGTCCATCTCAATAAGCTAGCTAGCAAAGCAACCATGCCATTTGAGGAAGACAAGGAAGATGGATGAAAGATGATTCGACTCAGTCAAGTCTTTTTTAGTACCCAGTGCTGCTGGTGTAGGAAGTAGTAGTTAATAGACTTTCTAAAAAATGTTCTGGGGGGCAATGACTGTGCCACATTCCCCGGAAGACCCCCCACCTCCTAAAAAGTCTCTGTAACTATGGACCAATCCCAGTCTTGGTTTAGTTTTCATTACTGCATTATTTTTGTACCCTATATATAACCTATCACTAGACAATTTTTAGTACCCTTTTTAATGTACTGCCTTTCCAACTATATAAAAAGCTGCTTTGATTATTAGAGGGTCTTTGGTTACTTAAGGACCATTGACCTCTATTATCAATATGATGCCCTTGCCAGTAAATGATTATACTTGGAGTTTTTGTGCTTCAGTTCCTCATTATTGTAGATTTATGAAGACCCACTCTTGTTGGCTTTGATTTTATTTGTTAGAGGGAAATGACTTGCCACCAATCTTAGGTTCTTGAGGTTTGGGAGTTGTGGAGAGAGACAAAAGACATGATAAGGAACTTCAGGTCTAGTTGGGGAGACACCTGAGACAACTAACGATAATGAATAGGTCAAGTAGTGAAACCTTGGTGCAGAGTTGGAAAGAGCCTTGAATAGTATTCTATGGACTATAAATGTTCTTGGCAACCAGAGGAAGGAAAACTGGTGAAATGGAATAGTCAGGGGAGGCTTTGTAGAATAAAGGTGTCAAGTAGAAATAGATATTTGCACGCTGCATATTGACTAACGAGACCACAAAATAACATTATCTTTGCTTTGTAGTTTCATTTATTTTGTTAAATATTTCCCACTTATGTTTTAGTTTGGTTTCCTGATGCACTTGATAGTTTCACAGACCACTTGTGCCTGTGGGTCAGGAGTTCAACATCTCTATTATAGAGAAGATAGAATTAAATTTGTCTTTCTACACTTCTGGGTCATTACCAAGTTGACCATTTCATTAGTTGACTAATGTCGGTGACTGGTAGGCATCTCCCCAAGTCTCTTGCACACTGTTCTTCCTCCACATAGTGCTCAATAAGAATTTCTTAAATAAAAGAGTGAAAGAAAGAAAGAGTGCACGTGGCTAGCAGTCCATGGATGCAGTGTTGTACATTCTCAGCACATGGCGGGTTGGAATTAGTTCTTATAAACTATTCTTTAGTTGACAAAAGAAAGGATGGGGGTCTCTCTTTCTACTTGATCATAAGGTTCCTTCGTCTATCTGCTGTTTCTTCTGTAAGTTTTAAGGGAATTACTTGATTTTGTCAAATTTGATGTGTTCCTACTGAATATCAAACTACAAGTCCAGTTCGAATTTTACTCTGCCGTATTTTATCTTAGTCAATAAAAACATTCAAATAGGCAAACATATTGTGATTTTTATACAATTTCAGGGCAGCTAGGTAGTGTAGTGGCTAGAGCCACTAGGCTTTGAATCAGGAAGACTTAGCTTCATTAGTTCAGATAAAGCTTCAGACACTTACTAGCTGTGTGACCCTGAGCAAGTCACTTAACCCTTTGTATATCAGATTGTAATTTGTAAAATGAGCTGGAGAAGCAAAGGCAAGCTATTCCAGTATCTTTTTGAAGAAAATCCTAAAAGGAGTCACAAAGAGTCAGAAATGACTGAACAACAGCAATCCAATTTCAAAGAAATTTTTTTAAGTGGATAAAGATTAAAAACAAAATAGATTGATTACTTATAACACTTTGATATAACATTTTACAGTCAGCAAAAATTATCTACTTTTAACTAAGTTGGTTATTTTACCCCTAAGTGAGATCTGTAGCTTATAAAACTAGTCTTGACCCTTAAAAGTCAGGATTAATTAAGTAATGAATACTTAGATGAGTGGTGATTTTATTCTGCCATATGTTTACACATGCATCTTTTGTGGTTTTCATTGAATTTCAATGAAATTGGATAAAAATAATAAAAGATATGCCTATTTGAAAGTTCTTATAAACTACGATGCTAAAGTGAAATTCAAATTGGACTTAAAGTGTAACTTGATGTTCTTTAGGAATGCATGTATACACACATGCACAGAAGGTCTAGCCCCTAGAGCAGCATTAGTGAAATATTGACTTGTGTGCACAGCTGGCACTTGGGGAGCTGCTCCCTTTCCCCCTATTCCTAGCACTGGAGGACATTTTTTGTATGCTTTGTTCCTCTGTCCAGCCACCCAAAGCAAGCACTTCTTCCCTCTACTCTTTCAGGTAATGGAATGGGGTAGGGGCTCATTTTTTTTTTTTTTTTATCCTGGGACTCCATTCTAGGAGCATAGGGCCACAACCAGTAGGCAATGGGACACACAGTCGCTCAGGGTCACCCAGCTGGGAAGTGTCTGAGCCCGGACTTGAACCTAGGACCTTTCGTCTCTAGGCCTGGCTCTCAATCTACTGAGCTAGCCCAGCTGCCCCTACTTTAGGTTGCAGTTTCTTTAGCAGATGTAGTTTTTACAGGGTGGGGTTGCTAGCCCCATGCCCAACCCTCCTCCTTTTTTCATCCGGGCTAGGGACCGTCCTTGGCCCAGGAGTGGTAAGGGTGGGCAGTAGGGGTCAAGTGACTTGCCCAAGGTCACACAGCTGGAAGTGTCCTAGGCCGGACTTGAACCTAGGACCTCCAGTCTCTAGGCCTGGCTCTCAATCCACTGAGCCACTCAGCTGCCCCCTAGGGGCTCATAGACAACTTGAATTTGCCCTCTGGGCATTCAAACTCAGAAAAGGTTCACCAATGCTGCCCTAGAGCCACTGATTTTGTCTATGCTCATTTATCTATCTATTTGTCTATCATCTATCTATCTATCTTCCTTCCTTCCTTCCTTCCTTCCTTCCTTCCTTCCTTCCTTCCTTCCTTCCTTCCTTCCTT
>NC_058131.1:382967121-382984102 GCF_016433145.1 Gracilinanus agilis | reverse complement strand
TCTTTCTTTCTTTCTTTCTTTCTTTCTTTCTTTCTTCCTTCCTTCCTTCCTTCCTTCCTTCCTTCCTTCCTTCCTTCCTTCCTTCTTTCCTTCCTTCCTTCCTTCTTTCCTTCCTTCCTTCCCCCAGAGTTTGAAATTTCTTTGGTCAAAAATAACGGTGATGCTGAATAAAATTTAAAGCAGACAAATTAAAATATTAGGAAGTTAAGCAGGATGATGGTGGACAACCTGGATATTACCTTATGAGGTAATTTCTTAGGCAATAGTTAAAGAAGTCAGGAAACTTTATTCTAGAGAACAAAGCCTTAATGTAGGCAGAGGCAACTATTTTCAATGATTTGAAGGACTGTTATGCAGCAAAGAGTCAATTTTTTTTCCAGGTTCCTTCAGAAGGCCAAACTAGGTCTGATGAGATAGATTTTGACAAAAAGAAAGCAAAACACTCTTACAATGAGTGAAGTCTGGCAATGAAACTAGTTGCTCTGTGAGGTAGTGAATTCTCTGTCACTAGAGGTATTCAATTGGAAAATGGATTGGGCATAGGTCAGAGACTACATAGAAGGTATTCTTATATTGATCACAGCATCATAGATTTGGAGCTGGAAGGGACTTCTGAGGTCTTCATTCATTTTACTAATGAGGAAACTGAAGCCCAGGGAGGTGAAAAGATTTGTCCTAGATTACATAAGAAATAGGTGTCAGAGTTAGTCTTTAAACTCCAGAGCCAATGCTCATGAGAAGGAGACCGGATTAGATGATGTCTAAGGTTCCTTCTAAGATTCTATGAGGCCAGAGAAGGATGTATGGTTGACTTGGGAGAATCTACTTCCCTTCTGGATCTTCCTGCAAAATGAGAAAGAGCCAACCAAGGGTCAGAGACTGAGATCTCCAGCTTCTGTGTCCTAAATAATGAATGCCATTCCAGCTGCCCACTGTCTATGTAATTTTCTGTTTCTAGATACAGGAAATGCAAAGAAAATGTAATTGCTCCTATTTTAAATGGATCCCTTCAGATTTCAGAAAGATAACACAATCATGCTGGTACCCTCTGCCTGTTACTAGATAGTTAAGCTATCAAATTTGGTTGGTCCAGAACCTTGACCTTGTGCTCAAAACAAAAGAATCTTTTTATGATCATGTAACAGCCATGTTACCTAAACTGTGAAATATTGAAGCTGATCTTGCAGCTGCATAAAGATTTTTGAGGCAGGTGCTTTTTCAGATTGCTATTTAGATGTTCATTGTTTAATTTGCTATTTAGATGCTCCGAGTTTAAAATCATTTATAGAAAATGGGTGTCTTGACAAAACTAGTTTTTCTTAGCTATTGTACCCTGAAGACTCTTGGACTTCATTAAGGAGACCCATGGAAGACAGTACAAATTCTGATGAAATCTTTTTACAGTTCATTCATTCATCCAACTTTTTAAAAAATATTGAAAAAATCCTTACTTTCTATCTTAGAATCAATACTAAGTGTTGGTTTGGATTCAAAAGAGCAATAAGATAAAGAAATCAAAACTATCAATAAGCACATTAAAAAGTGTTCTAAATCTCTTATAGTTAGAGAAATACAAATCAAAACAACTCTGAGGTATTACCTTCACACCGAGCAGACTGGCTAAAATGACAGCAAAGGAAAGTAATGAATGTTGGAGGGGATGTGGCAAAATTGGGACATTAATCCATTGCTGGTTGAATTGTGAATTGATCCAACCATTCTGGATGGTGATTTGGAACTATGCCCAAAGGGCTTTAAAAGATTGTCTGCCTTTTGACCCAGCCATACCACTGCTGGGTTTGTACCCAAGAGAGATAATAGGGAAAAAGACATACAAAAAATTATTTATAGCTGTGTTCTTTGTGGTGGCAAAATATTAGAAAATGAGAGGATGCCCTTCAATTGGGATATGGCTGAACAAATTGTGGTATATGCTGCTGATGGAATACTATTGTGCTAAAAGGAATAATGAACTGGAGGAATTCCATGTGAACTGGAATGACCTCCAGGAATTGATGCAGAGTGAAAGGAGCAGAACCAGGAGAACCTTATACACAGAGGCTGATAAACTCTGGTACAAAGGACTTTACTAGCAGCAATGCAATGATCCAGGACAACTTGGAGGGGCTTATGAGAAAGAATGCTATTCACATTCAGAGGAAGAACTGTGGGAGTGGAAACACAGAAGAAAAACAATTGCTTGATCACATGGGTTGATGGGGAAATGATTGGGGATATTGACTCTAAAAGATCACCCTAGTACAAATATCAATAGTATGGAAATAGGTCTTGATCAATGACACATGTAAAACCCTGTAGAATTGCGCATCAGCTATGGGAAGGGGGTGGGGTGAGGGGAGGGAAAGAACTTGAATCTTGTAACCATGGAAAGATATCCTAAATTAATTAATTAAATAAAAAATTCAAAGATTAAAAAAAAGAGCAATAAGGGCTAAGAAATGGTGGTCAAGTGACTTGCCACTGGTCACGCAGCTAGGAAGAGTAGAGAGGTCAGATTTAAACCCAGGACCTCCCATCTCTGGGCCTGACTATCTACTGAACCACCTAGCTGCTCCTATCCAACATTTATTAATTGCCTAATATTGCAGAGCACTGTGTCAGGCACTGGGGGACACATAAAGTTCAATTAAGGCATGTCTCTTTGTTAACATAGAACTTACTGTTTAATAGAATGTGCTATGTAAGAGGGCTTAAAAATACTAATTATGATACAATTTGCACTCTGTTTAAATAACTTACATAGATAATGTCATTCAAGAGACCAATTGTGATGCCCTTTGAAAATTCCTATCTCCTGCTCAGCATTTTCCTTGGACCCTTTAATGATCATCATTTGAGGAGCTGAGTCATGAGCAGTAAGAAGGGGCAAAAAAAAAACAAAAAAAAAAAACTAACCCAGAATTCAGAAGTGCTGGGGACCTTTGTTCTAATATCTCATTATGATATCCAAGCCCACACAGATTCCAGTCCTTCCTGGTTTATTCAAAGGGAAGAGTATAGAGAATATGGGAGGCCAAATTCCCTTACGTCCTCAGTCTTCTCTTTAGTTTCACTTAGGGTGATGCTCCTCTTTCCTCCTACCTTCACTATACCCTGGTAAAGAATTACTTATCTATAAAATGGGCATTGCCATACTCATAACATAACATGAAAGGGTCATTATGAGGAAATAGCTTCATTAATGTATCATATTTATCTATGTATATGTATAATAGATAAAATATATCAATTTGAGTAATTTTAATTTATAGTATTCAGCCTGTTAGCCTCCCAAAGAACATGGAAATCTTAAACTAATTCTTTTTTCTTCATATTTTGTACTTTATAGAACTCCCTATAACCCAGGTAGCTGAATTTAGCTTTGTAGCTTTCAAGAAATTGTAAATAATAGGTGTGATACAAAAGCATTATCACTAAATATGAAATCCAAGGACCTGGGTTCAAGTCTCAGTTTTCTTTTTTTTTTTTTCCAATTTTTTTCTGGGTTATACATATGTTATCATGCAAAACATATTTCCATATTTTTCACTTTTGTAAGTGAATATTCTCACAAAACCAAAACCCCAAATCATATGCCCAAATAAACATGTAATAAATCATATGTTTTCATCTACATTTAATTTCTCTGGAGGTGGATAGCATTCTTTTTCATAAGTCCCTCGGAATTGTTCTGGATCATTGTATTGCTGTTAGTAGCAAAGTCTTTAATATTCAATCGTCCCACAATATTTCAGTTACTGTATATAATGTTCCTCTGGTTCCTGTTATTTCACTCTGCATCAGTTCACGTAGATCTTTCCAGTTCTTTCTAAAATCATCCTGTTCATCATTCATTATAGCACAATAGTATTTCATCACCATCATGTACGACAATTTGTTCAGCCATTCTCCAATTGAGGGACATCCCTTTAGTTTCTAATTCTTTGCCACTACAAAAAGTGCAGCTATAATTATTTTTGTACAAATGATTCCTTTCTCATTTTTAAAAATCTTTTTGGGATACAGACCTAGTAGTGCTATTTCTGGATCAAAAGGTATGCATTCTTTTATAGCCCTTGGGCATAATTCCAAATTGCCCTCTATAAATGGTTGAATCAATTCACAACTCCACCAGCTATGCATTAGTGTCCCAATTTTGCCACATTCTCTCCAATATGTATTACTTTCCTTTACTGTCATATTGGCCAATCTGATACTCAGGGTTGTTTTAATTTTCATTTCTCTATTCAAGAGGGATTTAGAACATTTTTTCACATGATTATTGATACCTTTGAGTTCTTCATCTGAAAACTGCTTATTCATAATCTTTGACCATTTATTAATTGGGGAATGACTTGGATTCTTATAAATTTGAATTAATTCTTTATCTACTTCAGAAATAAGACATTTATCAGAGAAATTTATTATAAAATTTCCCCCCCAGTTTGTTGCTTTCCTTCTAATCTTGGCTGCATTGGTTTTGCTTGTTCAAAACCTTTTAAATTTAACACAATCAAAATTATTCATTTTAAATCTTGTAATGTTCTCTATCTCTTGTTTGTTCATAAATTCTTCCCTTCTCCATAGATCTGACAGGTAAACTATTCTACATTTTCCCAATTTACTTATAATATCACTCTTTATATTTAAATTATATATCCATTTTTACCTTATCTTGGCCTAGGGTTGAGATATTAGTCTAAACCCAATTTTTGCCATACTGTTTTCCAATTTTCCCAGCAGTTTTTGTCACATAGTGAATTCTTACCTCAAAAGCTGGGATCTTTGGGTTTATCAAACATTAGATTGCTGAGGTCTTTAACCCATAGTCTATTCCATTGATCCACCCTTCTATTTCTTAGCCAGTACCAGATTGTTTTGATGATTACTGCTTTATTGTACAGTAGAAGATCTGGTATCGCTAGGCTACCATTCTTCACATTTTTTTTTTCATTTGTTCCCTTGATATTCTGGACCTTTTGTTCTTCCAGATGAATTTTGTTATTATTTTTTTTTCTATTTCTATAAAACAGTTTTTTGAAACAACTTCTTGATCACATGGTTCAATGGGGATATGATTGGGGATGTAGACTCTAAATGATTGCCCTAATGCAAATATTAATAATATGGAAATAGGTCTTGATCAGTGACACATGTAAAACCCAGTGGAATTGCTCATTGACTATGAGAGGGAAGGTAGGAGGAGGGGAGGGAAAGAACATGAATCATGTAACCATGGAAAAATATTCTAAATTAATTAATTAGATAAATAAACTTAAAATAGTTTTTTGGTAGTTTGATAGGTATGGCACTGAATAAGTAAATTAATTTGGGTAGGATTGTCATTTTTATTATATTAGTTTGGCCTACCCATGAGCAACTGATGTTTTTCCAATTGTTTAGAACTAATTTTATTTGTGTGAAAAGTGTTTTGTATTTGTGTTGTAATTGTAATTGTGTTCATATAATTCTTGCTTGTCTTGACAAATAGATTCCCAAATATTTTATAATGTCTAGAGTGATTTTAAATGGGGTTTCTCTTTCTAACTCTTGCTGCTAAATTTTGTTGGAAATATACAGAAATGCTGATGATTTATGTGGGTTTATTTTGTATCCTGCAACTTTGCTAAAGTTATTAATTATTTCAACTGGCTTTTTAGTTCACATTTAAGCTTTCTGCCCCTGCTGGGTCTTAGTTTTTACATCTGCAAAATGATAAGACTCAATGATCTATCTCTGTTGTAGTCCAGAAAATCCTTTTATTCATGTTCAATTTTTCTCTGTCCCTAAAAGTTTAATCTTCCCTTGCCCATAAAGCTGATGATGTCTTAGCTATTTTTTTCTCTCCTCCTATCTGGTACCTTCTTTCTATTGTCCTGCTCTTTTTCTGGAATTTCCCTATATCCAGAATCTTTTATATTTGGAGCCTTCCAAACAAAAGGTTCCCAGTTTCCTAGCTGATTGAAGGCTTTCTGTCTATGACTTCTGGAGTAATAAAAATAATGGAAGCTTCTCGAAGGAAGAGACTGCTTACATCTTACCTTTGCATGGCCAGCACCTAGCGGCACAGGACAGAAGCTTAAAAATAATTGCTCAATAAATTTCAATTGAGGGGCAGCTTTGAGGCTCATCGACAGGGAGTGATGTCTGGACAAAGAAGGTTGTGGGTTCAAGTGTGGTCTCAGACACTTCTTAGCTGTGTGACTCTGGGCAAATCACTTGACTCTAGTTACCTAGCTCTTATTGCTCTTCTGTCTTAAAACAAATACTTAGCATTGATTCTAAAACAGAAGGTAGAGATTAAAAAAATTTTTTTTCAATTGAATTGGAATTTACTTGTGGTTTGCAGTCCTTGCATGGCTGCAATCATTTAAATTTCCTTCTGATAAAATGAAACTAGTTCCTGGTTAGATCTTTTTTATATCCACAAACAATCTGCCTTAACAATATCCTCTCATTTATATTGCTTATCTTTTTAGAGCCCTTTAGACTACAAAGGGTTTTCCTTATGACAATCTTGTGAAGTGGGTACTATTAGCAGTATTTTATTGATTTGACATATTGGGAAATCAAGGCTCAGATAATAAAGGAAATTTGCCCAGGGTCACATAATAAATCCTTGAGCTGCAATTTGAATTAAGCGTTTTTGTCTACATTAATCTAGCTGCTAAAGGTTTAAGTTAGGACACCAATGTAGGGTCGTAGATGCACAGGATCATAGATTTAAAGCTGGTAAAGGACCCCAGAGACGATCTAGCTAAACCCCGTGTCGAGTCAGACCTGACTCAGGTTGGTCCATTTCTGGATCGGAAGGTCATGAATGAATTGTTTTTTAACATATAATATAATTTAGCAATAATTTAACCTAACATATGATAGAAAGTTTACCTAATAAAAGGGAGAGGGGATTCAGAAAGGATAGAGTGTGGGCCCAGAGGGACGCAGTGCCTAGTGGCATGCTCAGGCAGAAGGGCACATTGATTGGCCTGGCAGCGAGGAGGTCCTCAAAGGTAAGGAGCCCTCCTTGACTTTTAGAGGCTTTTTATGCCTTAGGTGATGGAGTTGCTATGGCCCTGGATCAGCTAAATCTCCACCATAGATTTCATTGATTTTTAGCAAAAAACTAGCCTGACTTGCCAGGAGTAGATGTTGCTCCTATCACATCTCTTATTTTACAGATGAGGAACCTGGGGCCCCGGGAGGTGGTAACAGATCTTCTGACTCTAAGACCAGTGCTTTTTCCATTATACCAATCAATAAAGATTTATTGTGTACTCTCCTTTAAATGATTAGCACTGTGCTAGGTGCTGGGAGGATACAAGAGAAGTATAAAATACAAGGTCCCTTCTCAAAGTGATTGAAATCCAGGAACAGAGATGAAACTGCATGAAATAACTAGAGGAAAATTAATGACTTAAGTTGGGAGACTCTGACTAATAAATACCAGAGGAGCTCAGAAAAAGGATGAGTGTGTTCACAGGGGACCCTCCAAAGAAGTGGGATTGAGGGAGGGCCTTAAAGAAGGTTTGAATAGTTGAAAAAGAGGAAAAGGGGTACTAAGGGCATTCTGGGGAGTTAGAACAACAAGAGCAAAGGCACAACGCTGTGTAGGGTTCTTTGGCGATAGGAACAGGAGCAGGAGGTCAGATGGCTCAGTTAAAGTGGAGGCTGATTAGGGAGCATGTTGGAAGTCAGGTCAAAGAGATGGGGCTCAGGACGGGTCAGTGCTGGTGAAGAACCAGAAGAAGAGAGATGTTAGCAAAGGAAAAGATATATCACTCTTCTTGTTTAATCTGTGCCAAATGATTGGTTTTCATCAAAGCAACATCCAATGTCCACTGTCTATTATTATTATTTTTTTTAGACAGACTTATGATTTTATTGGTTTAGGAAGCTTTCCTTACCTGAACTGCCCAGCGATTAAACAAATTATCCATGGTGACACAGCTAGAAAGCTGGGGCGCCTTCCTCCACTGGACATCATTTCTCTAAATCAGAAGTAAAAACTGAGTCAGGTAACAATAGATTCTTCACACAGATACTGGTGGCTTCACACAGGTAATAGTGGCAGCCAGGTGGCACAGTGGATAGAGAGCCAGGCTTGAAGTCAGGAAGACTTAATTTGCTGAGTTCAAATCCATCTGTGTGACTCTGGGCAAATTATTTTTACTCTGTTTGACTCAGTTTCCATATCTGTAAAATTAGTTGGAGAAGAAAATAGTAAACCACTGCTTTACCAAGAAAACCCCAAACAAGGTCATGAAGAGATGGATAGGACTGAATAACAGCAGCAGTATGCAATGGTGGGCAGTGCCCTGGGGTTGACCATTGGGAGAATTGGATTCAAATCCTGGTTTAAATCCTAGGTATGATGGCTTCTAGATGAATTATTATAGCTCACTTCTTACAACTCTGGTTTCTTCCTTTGTTAAGTGAGGATAATAATATTTGCTCTTATAGATTTCTCAGAAGATGATCCTTGAGGTCAGGGATTGTCTTTTGCCAATTATTGTTATCAACAGGGCTTAGCACAGTGCTTGGGACATAGTAAGTGCTTAATAAATGTTTATTTATTGATTGAATGATTGATTGACTATGAGGAGGACAAGTACTTTGTCTTTTTATTGGAAAGAGGCGGCTAGTTGGTGCAGTGAAGAGAGTGCTGAGCCTGTAGTCAGAAAAACCTGAGTTCAGATCCAGACCCAGATACTTCCTAGCTGTGTGATCTTAGGCAAGTCACTTAACCTCTGAATGCCTCAGTGGCCACAACTATAAAATAGGAATAATGGCACCTACCTCAAAGAGTTGTTTTTTGTAAAAAACACTTAGCATGGTGCCTGGCATATAGTGGACATTATAAAAATCCCCATTCCCTGCCTTTTCCTCTTTTCTTTGTGAATTTGGAAGTTTCAGAGAAAAGTCCAGAGGCTAATACCTGAGGCAGAATATGAGGGAAAGAGGAGGTTGATCAGAAAATTTTGTTGATCGTCATTAAAGTTTGGACTGACTTTAATCAGACATCGCTTCATCTCCTCCTCAGCCTGTTTTTATTTATTTTTTATTTTCTTGAAATTGCCACATAATTCTCCACATTGGTTCATTAAACCAATTTTCTACAGCAGGATACAGCTCAGGAATTTAACTTTGTAGCTTGCAAACCAATCTTTCAGTTGGGGCAATTTATTAATATTATGATTTCCAAATCCTTTGCATTTAAAAAGCAGCCTCTAGTTATATTTATGAGCTTGCCTACAAACCTTTACTCTGATTAGGCGTAACCCCATTTTATGGATTATTAGGGTTCCCTGTCCTTGAATGGCATAGCCATGAGTGACTCTCAGGGTTGGAGCATGTACTTGGCTCACTTTTCCTTTTCAGGGATGTCTGAGCATCTGGGCCCAAGACAACAGAATGGACATACCCATATATCGCTTGAGGAGTGTAGACACCACAATTCCTCTGACACTATCTCCAAAGGAGAGAAAGCAGGAAAGTACTCTACCACCAGATGCATCTTTATCTGGCCTCTCCAGCACACTGTCTACTTGCCACCATTCCAATCCATTTAGATCAGTGATTCCCAAAGTGGGCGCTACCGCCCCCTGGTGGATGCTGCAGCGATCCAGGGAGCCGGTGATGGCCTCAGGTGTATTTATCTTTCCTATTAATTGCCATTAAAATAAAAAAAAATAATTTCCAGGGGGCTAAGTAATATTTTTTCTGGAAAGGGGGTGGTAGGCCAAAAAAGTATGGGAACCACTGATTTAGATCATAGAATCCTAGCGTTAGAGCTGGAAGGGACCTTAGGAACTAGTTAGCCCAATCTTCTCATTTTATAGATGAGGAAACATGAGGAATCCTGGCAAGGCAATATGATTTAAAGTGAGGAATACAAGTTCAAATCCTACCTCAGAAACTTGTATAATGACTGAAATTCATGAGAGGCAGTATTTATTAATTGTAAATTAATTTATGAATTGACCGGTCAAGATATTTCAATCTGGTCAGTTGTCTCTCTTCCTCCATCCAAAAAGACAATAAGGCCTTCACTCTTCTGGCACAGGTCTACATATACCACTTGTGAATTCACCATTCAATCTCTCCCCCGAACATCCCAAGACATCTCTGATTGGTTCATAGCCACCGAGGAGGTGAATTTAAGAGACCTCAACTCCTCCCTCATTACTTACTCACATCATTACTTAATCCCTCATCCTCACTCACAGGAGGGTTGGGTCTTTGCTAAGACTCAGAAGACACCAGCACATTCTGCCAAGTGGCTGGACCACCAGCACTTTAAGTCAGTTCAACATGGCAGCTCAGCTCATCCTTAATCAAGTGGGTCAGCTGGCTAGTGCTGCCCTTAATCCTTTTTTCCTTAACAAAGACAAAAGAAAGATCCTAACCCATTTTAATAGCTTGGGAGAGACTCTGGGTATAGCCTCAGTTTAGAATCAGATTATTTCAGCCTTTCCTTGAGGAGATGATGCTGAAGGGAAAAATTATTTCACAAAAAAATATCATAATTCAGTATTAATTGTCAATACTTGTTAGTTCTGTGATCCTGGGCAAGTCACTGGACATTCTTCAATTTCCTCATTGGGTGACATTTGAGGTTTATATGAACTCCAAATCTATAGTTTTAGGATCCTATGAAGTGATGACCCAGAAATGTTACATTACTTGCTCAAGGTCACACAGGTAACCCAAAGCAGAGATCCATAGTTCATGAGCTGCAAACTCTTTATGCTTTGATAACCAACTATTTCCAGTGGAAAGGGTTTAACACAATCACTAGGTCTAACATATTCAGGAAATAGACATAGAGATGGAATTCCCAGTGCCCCTAGAAAGAAGGAAAATTCTTCCAGCCTGGTAGTTGAGGTGACTAAACACCAACTCCATTCTTTCCCATCTCTTGTCCACTCCAAAATATTTCAGGTCTGACACTTCTGGAAAGGATTTGGTTCAGAGCAAGCTTCCAGCACATGTCACCTCTCACCTTCAACCCATGGAGAAGAACTCAAAGGCGAGTTTCATGGCAGGTGTTTAGTCCATTAAACCTTGAAGAAGGACTCCAGGATGACCCATATTTATACACATGACTTTGGACTTTTGCCTGAACCACTCTTCTAGTAGGAAGAGAACAGCATACAGTTATGTTGCTAAGTAGGAGAAAGTGGTTTTGAACATCCTCCCATGTCTTCCACCTATATCCCCTTTGCCTCCATTTCCAGTTCCCTCATGCTGCTCTGTCCACAGCCTCGGTTATGATGTTTCTTCTGTGCCTAACCTACATGCATGTTTTCCAAGCATATTTTCTCCTTTTCCCCTCTTCCTTCCAATAAAAACTTTTCTAATACTAATGCTCTTCCCCGAGGGTCCTGATCTTTGCTTTAGCAAATGTGATAAATGTGAGTGAAATTGATAATGGCTTAATATTCCAGACTAAAAATATGTTTGATTCTTAGTTGGGGAGGAGGTAAACACCCCAGCTTTTATTCAAAGGGATGGGTGATTTGTATATTTCAGATGCTAAAACAAAGCCACTTGAAGAGATTCCAGGGGACCGTCCAGAATCCCACTTGAATCACCTACTCAATCTAGGTAAAAGTACACAAGTACACTCTTGCTAAATAAAAGAGTCACCTGAGGAATATTTTGGAGTGACAAGAGATGGGGGAGAATGGAATTAGTGTAGCTACCAGGCTAGAGAAATTTGTTTTCTTTCTAGGGACACAGGGAGTTCCATTTCAATGTCTATTTTGATATATTTTCCCTCCCTTTCTCCTTTCCCCACTGTCAAGATACCACTTGCCCTTTTTTATCCTTGAATGGTGTTGGTGTGTCAGAGTCATCCTGCCCAGAAGGAAATGGTTCCTGTTCTCCACCAGATGGCTCAATTAGTCAAGATACTGAAAAGCAAACTGGAACATTCTTTTGGCCAAATAGCTCAACCCATTACAGCAGTGAGTATAGGGAATCTGAAATTAATAAACCCATGTACCTCTAAGATATTGGTGTCATTATTTTTCTTTGGGAGCTGCGTTTTACACTGTTTTTTTTTTAATTCAATTTTTTTCTTGCTCTTTCTAAAAGGCACAGCAATAAAGAGAGGCAGTATGATGTAGTGATTAGAGAGCTATCCTTGAAAGGAGGAAGATGTAGGTTCAAATCTTGATACTGACACTTTCTGGCATTGTGACTCTGGGCAAGTCACTTATCCTTTCATTAAGACTATTTTCCTTCCTTCCTTGCTTCTTTCTTTCTTTCTTTCTTTCTTTCTTTCTTTCTTTCTTTCTTTCTTTCTTTCTTTCTCTCTTTCTTTCTTCCTCTCTCTCTCTTTCTTCCTCTCTTTCTCTTACATTCTGTCCTAGTAATAAATCTAGGACAGAAGGTCAAGGGCTAGGCAAGTGGAATTAAATGACTTGCCTAGGGACACACAGCTGGGAGTGTCTCAGACCAGACTTGAACCTAGGTCCTCCCAGCTCTAGCCCTGGCTCTCTGTCCCCTGAGCTAGACTGGAGAGAAAAGTTGGTGGCTGACATTAATAAAGAAACTTTTCTCATGGGGAGTTCCCTATAGAAATGAAATCACAGATCTAGTTCTGAACCCTAATTGTGTGGAAACCAAGAAAAACATTTTCTGTTATGCAACTATTGTCTCAGGATCACTAAGGTTAAAAGAAAGAAGAGAAAGAGAGCAGACATGTAGGACTACTGACACTTTCTCTTCGTAGTTTAGGTAACGATTGTCTCATACACAAAAATGATACTCCTATCACTGTTTCAGTACATTTTCCAGGAAAGGAGAAGGTAGCAATCTATCTATATCCTCCTATAGCTTTCCTACTTAAAAAAAAAAAGACTTTGTTTTTATATCACATTCATTTTGAAATATGCAGCTACCTTTCCTCTGCTCAAAGAAGATAAAAAAGAAAAAACAATTTAGGAAAACCAACTTACATGTCAATATGTACCGAATATATAATATTCTAAACCTATAGTCCCTCATTTCTCTCATGAAGGGGAAGAGACACATTTTCTCATTTTTTTAAAACCCTTACTTTTCATCTTGGAGTCAATACTGCATATTGGCTCCAAGGCAGAAGAGTGGTAAGGGTAGGTAATGGGGGTCAAGTGACTTGCCCAGGGCCACACTGCTAGGAAATGTGTGAGGCCAGATTTGAACCTAGGACCTCCCATCTCTAGGTCTGGCTCTCAATCCACTGAGCCACCCAGCTACCCCCCTTATCATGTTTTTAAATCTGATCTTGGTCATGATAATTACAGAGTTTGGTTTAAAAAACATTTTTTTTTCATTTACCTTCTTTCAGGTGTGATTAGATGATTGGGGGGGCGGGGTAAGGAGTGCTGGGCCTGGAGCTAGGAAAACCTGAATTTAAATCTGACTTCAGATACTTACTAGTTATATGATCCAGGGCAAGTCACATAGCTTGTTTGCCTCAGTTCTTTCAACTGTAAAATAGAGATAATAATAATAGCACCTACCTCCCAGGGATGTTGTGAAGCAGGCAATTAAGAAATTCTCATTTCTTTCCTGTAATATTTTTCTGATTATTTCATTTGGCATCAATTCATATAAATCTTCCCTTGCTGCTCTGAATTTCTTCATATTTATTATTTTAATTGCATAGTAATATTCAATTATATGCATGTGTCACAATCTATTTAGTCATTCTCCATTTCATAAGCAAAAGTGTTATTTCCATTTTTTTTACTACCACAGACACATTCTGCTATGAATATTTTGCTATATATGGGACCTTTTTGCTTTTGACTTACTTTGAGTATGTGCTTAGCAATGAGTTTTCTGGGTTAAAGGATAGGACATTTCACTTATTTTTTAAAGGCCTTCTCCAAATTGCTTTTCAAAATGGTTGGACCAATTCATGGCTTTATCAGCAGTGTATTTGTGTGCCTGTCTGCCTGTAGTCCCTCCAATATTGACTATTTCCATCTGTGTCATCTTTGCCAATTTGCTGGGTGTGAGGTGAAACCTCAGAGTTGTTTTAGTAGACATTTCTCTTATTACAAATGATTTGGAGCAGTCTTTCATATGGCTGTTAATAGCTTGCAGTTCTTTTGGGATCTGTTTGTTCATTTCCTTTGGCCACTTTTCCACTGGGAAATGGCTTTTTGTGTCATTACTTTTTTTTTTAAACCCTTACCTTCTGACTTTGAATCAATACTGTATATTAGTCCTAAGGCAGAAGAGGGGTAAGAGCTAGGCAATAGGAGTTAAGTGACTCACCCAGGGTCACTCAGGTAGGAAGTGTCTGAGGCCAGATTTGAACCCAGGATCTCCCATCTCCAGGCACAACACTCAATCCACCGAGCCACATAGCTACCCAAATGCCATTACTTTTTGGTGGGCTTCAGGAAGAGACCAGAAGCTGGTGGAAAAGCTTGAAAAACAGAAAAGTACCTGTTTTTCCTTTAAGTTGAAGTGTCTTCATGAAAGCCTGTTTTCTGCTCTTCTGTTCTAATGTTCTGAAAGTCAAGGCATTTGTGTCTATTAGTTCCATATTTCTTCCATTGCAATGAATATATTAATGTAGTACATGGATAATGCTAGAGGACTAGATGTTTAAGCATACTGAGCCCCCAACCCTCTAGTTTGCCATAATACTTGGATAATACTATTCACAGAGTTACAGAATCTGGGGGTTGGAAGGGAACTAAGTTCAGTTGCCTAAGATGACCCAGGTGGGACATGATTAAAGTATTAGGGATTAGAATTATTCTTTTTGTCCCCAGAAGGCAAATTTTGTGGTTCAGTCATTTCACATGTGTCTCACTTCATGACCCCATTTGGGGTTTTCTTGGCAAAGAAAGGAGTGATTTGCCATTTACTTTTGCAGTTCATTTTTTAGATGAAGAAACTGAGGCAAATAGAGTTAAGTGATTTGTCCAGGGTTACGCAGCTGGTAAGTGTCTGAGGTCAGATCTGAAGTTGGGTTTCCTGATTCTACCTACTGTGTAGATACTGATACTACCTACTTACTTTGTAAGGTAGTGAGTTTTTCCTGGAAGTAATCAAGGGGAAGTAGGATGACCACTCCTAAGGTCTGAGGTCAGAAGGCATTCCTCTCTGGAGCTGACCTTGACTTTGCTCCTGTAGCCAAGATTCTATGATTCTTAGATCTGTTTGTCTGTCAGGCATCCTGTTGCTTCATGATACTCAGTATCTCCTTTTTGATGGGCAAATTACCTAACAAAAGTAATTTAGAGTAAGGTGTTAGGATCTTAATGTACTACCTAATTTCTCAAGGGATACTTCATTTTAAAAGATGCCAACAGGGGCAATTAGGTGGCTTAGGAGATAGAGAGCCAGGCTTGGAGATGGGAAGTCCTGGGTTCAAATTTGAAATTTCCTAGCTGTGTGACCCCAGGCAAGTCACTTAATCCCAATTACCTAATCCTTAACAGCTCTTTTGCCTTGGCACTGACAAAGTATCAATACTAAGACAGAAAGTGAGGGTTTAAAAAAAAAGAGGCCAACAGAAGAAGGGCAATACTTAGCCAAAATGAATGAATCACTCGTGATCAAATTTCAGGCACCAATGGCAGATGAGTGGGACAAATCTTTTTTGAGGTCATGCGGAGTTATTGGCAGAAAATTTCTCAGGATTCATCATCTAGGTCAGTGATGGGCAAACTGTGGCCTGCAGGCCAGAGGTGCCCCCCTGAAATGTTCTATCCAGCCGTGTGACATTATCCCTAATCTGACAAATACAATGAGTAGGATACAATACCATGAAGCTTCGAAAGAGTTGCCTTAGAAACAGACTGACAGATGAGCATTTCCTTTCCTTTGGCCTCCTCTTTAAAAAGTTTGCCCATCACTGATCTAGGTAGTTGCTTCCTTTGTGTACGTGCATGATTGGCTTTCTAGCTATTTTTTCTGTCTTTACATCATCTCTAAAGGTAGTGAGATGGCATTAAGTATTTTCAGAAAAGAGTGACATGGTCTAGTCCTCCCACACTTAAAGTGCTGGGAGAACTTTTGTATTGAATTAAAATGTCTGACTGGCTGGCAAATGCCCCAGTCTTCAGGCTAACTGGGCAAATCACTAATGAACTTTGGAGAATAGGAAGCAGCCCAAGGATGTAAATGAATTTCAGCTGGGGCTGGAAGCCTCTGTCAGCTTTCATCGCTGAAATGCTTCAGAGGAACATCTCCCTGATAAAGCCGATGAGAAACGTGGAGGAGTGAGAGCAGAGATTTGGAAAAAACAGGATGCTGTTGAGCAGCCAGCACTAATGTATTGCATCTGTAAGCCTTTGGACCTTCCACCCAGAGAGGTCTGAGAGTGTGCCAGTGATCTGGGAAAAGGTTTTATCTATGAGTTCATGGTGTGTGTGTGTGTGTGTGTGTGTGTGTGTGTGTGTGTTTTAGATTGGCCCCCATTGAGCACCTTCAGAAGTAGCTTTTCTTCCTCTCTCTTCTAATGCCTTTAAGATACCTCTCTCTTCTTTCTTCCTCCTTGCTAATACAATTACAAAGATTTTCATGGTTTCGAAATGAGACCAGGGAAAATGACAGTGATGTGAAAGAGGAGATACTGCTTTCCTCATGTATGAACTCACTCCTTGAGTGAGTCTTTTATTTACCAAGAGAATCTGAATCAAAATTTCATTGTACTGGGCAAAAAAGGGAAATTAAATAACTGGTTCATTAGATCAGAGAACTTGGGTTCAGGGCCCTAAGTCTGGAGCCTGAGGGAGGACCAAATTCATTTGCAGGATTGGGGTGAAGTTGTCAAGGGACACGAATTCCTATTCTACTAGATGTCCAAGGACTGCTCGGTAACTATCCCATCTCTCTCCCAACATGAATATGGCATAGGAAAGCTTACCTCTCACACCAGACAGTCTGGTTCTGTAGGGCCTAGAGCTCAGAAGTCTATCCTTCCTTCCTTCCTTCCTTCCTTCCTTCCTTCCTTCCTTCCTTCCTT
>NC_058131.1:382919015-382966750 GCF_016433145.1 Gracilinanus agilis | reverse complement strand
TTTCTTTCTTTCTTTCTTTCTTTCTTTCTTTCTTTCTTTCTTTCTTTCTTTCTTTCTTTCTTTCTTTCTTTCTTTCTTTCTTTCTTCCTCCCACACTTAAAGTGCTGGGAGAACTTTGTATTGATCTGGGAAAAGGTTTTATGTATGAGTTCATGGTGTGTGTGTCCCTTTCTCCCTCCCTCCCTCCCTTCCTTCCTTCCTCCCTCCCTCCCTTCCTCTCTCTCTGTCTTTCTTTCCTTCCTTTCCCTTCCCTTCTGTCTTAGTATTAAATCTAGGACAGAAGGGCAAGAAGGGCTAGGGAATAGGGGCTAAGTGATTTGCCCAGACTCATACAATTAGGAAGTATCTGAGACTAGATTTGAACCCAGGACCTCCCAAATCCAAGCCTACTCTCACTCCATTGAGCCACTTTGCTGCCCCTGATGGACGTCTTTCTAGTGGACACTGCCCCTCTCTGTTCCATATCTTGAGATAGACTTGCCTTCTATTCCCCTTCTCTGGCTGGCAATTTCCTTGAGGAGGAAGTGCCTTTAACATAAGTGCCTTGAGACAAAGCTCCCATAGCCCTATCTCAGTTACAGCCCTGCTCTAGCTAGCCTCCCTGGCCTCCCACCTGAATGGGTCCTAGTGGTTTGGGCTGGTGTGCTGTGTTTGCCAGATTAAATTAACCAACTAAATTCATGCTTTCCACTTCACTTTGTATGCTTTGTGAATCTGTAGCTAGAGACTTACAGGCCAGGAGATCGCATATGAAATTCAGGAAGAAGAACAACGAAGACCTGGATGCTCACTGCCCTGGAAAATCCCTGCTTTTGCTTCTCTCCTCATTCATTAATTATTTAAATATTTATTAAATATCCACTATATGCAAGATGGGGGATGAACAAAGAATAAAAGATCACCTACTTGCAAGAAGCTTCTATTCCAGGAGGGGAGATGTTATCAAGAGCAAACCCCATAAAACTATAATACAAAATGTGAAAATTCAAGAGGAAGTTTAGTTTTATCCTAGTTCAGAGTAAAGAAGGAAAGGTAACCTCTGATAGATGAGTGCAGTAGATGGAGCTTTGGACCTGAAGTCAGGAAGATCTGAGTTCAAATTCAACCTTAGACACTTACTAGCTGTGTGACTCTGGGTAAGTTACTTAATATCTCTTTTCATCAGTTTCCTTACATGCAAAACAGGGATAATAATAGCAACTTCCTCCCAGGGGTGTGGTGAGGGTCATATGAAATAATAATTGTAAAGCACTTAGTATAGTGCCTGCCTGGCACATGGTAAATACTATATCAATGTTAGCTGTTAGCTGATGAGGATGGGAGGAATATGGAGTGGGAGACGAACAGAGAATAGCCTGATAAAACTAATAAATGTCTAAATTAAGTCCAAGCTTACCTCTCTCTCTCTGTCTCTCTGTCTCTCTCTCTCTGTCTTTCTGTCTGTCTGTCTATCTAGCTGTCTATCTGTCTGCCTTTCTGCCCTAGCTACCTACTTGTCAATCCTTTGTATCATCTATGTATCTATGTTCTCTATCATCTATCCATGCATCAATCTATCTGTCTATTATGTCTATCTGTTTGTCTACCCATCTATCCATTTGTCCATCCTTTCTTGTATCATCTGCCATGTATCCATCTATCCATGTATCTATCCATCCATCATCTATGTATGTATGTATGTATGTATGTATGTATGTATGTATGTATGTATCTATCTATCTATCTATCTATCTATCTATCTATCTATCTATCTATCTATCTATCTATCTATCCAAACCGAGGAGGCTATAACAAATAACTATCTTTTATGGGCAATGGTTTGTTGGAGCTAAGGACAAGGGGTTGGTAAACTAACCTTCCTTCAGATCTTTTATTGTCTCATCCATTCACTTGCAAGCTCCCTGAAAACAGGGACTATTTTTGTCTTCCTTTGTGTCCCCAATTTTTAGTTCAGTGTCTGGCACATTTTGTTTTTGCTCAGTCACTAAGTTGTATCTGAATCTTAATGACTCTGTAGATCACACTAGCCATAGATTTTTCTTGGCAAAGATGCTGGAGTGATCTGTTCTTTTCTTCTCCAGTGGATTAAGGCAGAGGTTAAGTGACTTGCCCAGGGTCATACAGCTAGACCACATTTGAATTCACGTCTTCCTTATTCCAAGTCCTTACTTCTGGTCCTTACATCCACTTAGACTACTAGCTGTGGACCTGGCTCATAGTAAGTGCTTAGTAAATATCTGTTGACTTGGCCTCTTTTTTTGCATAGTAGAAGTTCACATCTGTGCTTGTAGTATGATTGTGTTTGATTTGAGGAGATGTAGTATTTTGTCAGTGCCTAAAAATCCAACACGTCCTTTAACATTTTTAAAATTTAGGATATTGAAGATCTATTTTCAAATGCAGATCTTTTTCCTTTTTTTGGGGGGTGGGGGGAGGTTGGGCCTCCTTATCTTAGCTACATGTGCTTATCTTAGCTAAACTAGAAGTGCAATAGCTATGGGCCATCGCCACCTGTGGTGCTTACATATTCTACATATGGGGGTAACCTTCAATAATGATGATAATAATAATAATAACAATAACAATAATAATATCTTCTTTAAGGTACCTGAAAGTTTACAAGTGTTTTAGAAACATTAACTCACTTTATCCTGACAACAACTCTGGAAAATATAAACTATGACTATTTATGTTTCACCATATTGGTGCCAGACTTAGTGAAGATACACAATTGGCTTTAGCCCTTTACTGTAGCCCAACTTTAGCTCAGAACTCATGATTTCAAATGATTGACCAACCTTCCCTTTCCCCAGGAGCAAGGGTTCTGAGTCTGTACTTGCCCGGATACTTTCTGGGAGAGGGAAATACTGCCTGCCATCTGCTTTTAGCTTGGGTTTGCATATCAAAATAATTAGGAAAAAGCAAATTTCCAGGAATGAGGCTACAGACAGGTAAGTTTTGATGTTGATTGGAGGCAGGAGAAAGAAAGTCAAGTTGCGATGCTCTGGGCATGCAGGAGATAGTTTGAAGGCACTGAGTACCTGCAGGGGAGAGGAGAATGCTGGAAGGAAGGAACACATGCTTAGAGGGGAAGGGGAAGCATCACCGTGCTGTCAGCCTTGGCTTTCTTCACAAGTTTGTATAAAGGTGGTCCTAGCTTTGACTTTTCTGTTGCCTGGCTGAGAGTTCAGGTTCTGGGCTCACTTTAGATGGGTAATCTTTTCCTTCTGGGCAGCTGCTTCCTGCTCTCTGGAGCTACTGGCAAGCAGCCCTGTAAAGTCAACCCCATTCTTTTCATAGAAGACTTACATTTATTGGCTTCCATTTTACTTGAACACAAGGGAAGCTCTGGGTTTCCACTATAGGCAGTCAGGGACATATTTTTTATTTAAATTGGGCCTTAGAGAATCAGACATGGCCAAGATGCTGGTGTCATGTTTTAGTCTTCCATAAAGTATACTGAAGAAATGAAATCATTGGCTAGGAACTTGGCTCAGCTGGTTTTGGTATCCATGCTCTGAAAACTCAGTCTAAGAGGAGGGGTTGGTGTGGGGAGGGTTGCTATGTGTCCTGAGGAGGCTATTGCTTTTCAGTGCTAGAGAAAAAAAAACCCTCAAATGTCCCCATGATTATGCGTGCAGTCTTTTCTGGGTTGCACTGGGTTCAACCTATATTGCCAGTAAGGAAGCTGCTATGAGGCCACTGGGATGGTAGTGGTGGTATTCTCCACAGTGAAACAGTTCCTGGGGTGTGGGGTAGCATGCAGTACGTGGGGAATGTGCAGAATTGGCTTCATTGCTGTTGCTCTTGACTTCTGGGATCTGAGTGTCCAGGTCAGAGGAGCAGAAAGAAATCTCCTAACATCCTGACGCTTAGGACATTATAAAACACCAGGCTCCTTCAGGCCAAGGCCACAGCAATGATTGGAATAATGTAAACAGGAAAAAAAACAACAAACACAGCAGAAAGCAAGCAAGCCCTACCCAGTGGACAAACTGGAGGGAGGCGATTCAGAGGGATCTCTTCTCAGAGATGTCACGGACAGATCACTAGACCCAGGCTCAGGAGACGTGGATTATATTTGGGGCTTTGCCCCAAACTCACCCTTGACTTTGGCTGAGTAATTTGATCCTCTGGGGCCTCAGTTCCTTCATATGTAAAACTGATCAGCCTGACTAGATGATTTCCAATTCCCTTCCAGCTCTATTCTATGACAAACCTAAAAGTATTTTTCCATTTTTGAAATTACTTTGTAAATCCTCTTCAAGGTGGTAGAGTAGATATTAGTTGTATGACCCATAGCAAGTTATTTAACTTCTTCCTGCCTCAGTTTCCTCATCTATAAAATAGAAATAGTCATAGTTTATACTTTCCAGAGTTGTTGTCAGGATAAAGTGAGTTAATGTTTGTAAGATACTTGTAAACTTTCAGGTACCATAAAGAAGATATTATTATTACTATTATTATTATTATTATTATTATTATCATCATCATTATTATTAAAGGTTACCCCCATATGTAGCATGGGGATGTACTTGTGTGGCTTGAAGGGAAACAGAATAGACATCTCTACCTTCTCTCCTTATCCTTCTCCAAGGGAAGCTTTATATCCTGCCAGGAGGGGAAGCAGGAGATTGAGGCCAGAAGTTTGGCCGCTGTTCTCCTCACGGTGGTGGTGGGGTGGGGGTTGGGGGGCTACTAGGCTATAATTATATCTGTCTTCTCCCTTAAATATTGTTCATCTAGTGGGTATAGCTTTCATGTTTGAGCTAAACTTCACTAATGGGGAAGGAAGACACCAAGCTTCATATGCAAGATTTAACATCCTTTCCACCAAATACCAGTTCCACAATGAACATATATGGTAAGTAGCAAAGAAACCTATTTATCCAAGTCATTTTTTGGTTGCTGTTGTTATTCAATTGTTTTTCAACTGTTTCTGACTTTTTGCGAACCTATTTGAGGTTTCCTTGGCAAAGATACCAAAGTGGTTTGCCATTTTTTCCTCTAGCTTATTTTACAGATGAGTAAATCGAGGCTAATAGGATTAAGTGACTTGTCCAGGGACACAGAATCAGATTTGAACTTAGGAAGACAAGTTTTCCTTATTTCAGATCCAGTACTCTATCCAACCATCCCCCTAGCTACTCAACCAAGTCAATAGCAAAATAGAAATCAGGGAAAGTATACATAGGAGAATATATACCAGATAATGCAGAGTGAGTTTTCCTATTGGGAGTAAGGTAATTCAGCTTAATCAAGAGACAGTCCAGATCTCATTCAAAGGGGAAAGTCCCCCACATCTCCAGTACAGCAAACTGGGATAAGGACATGAAGGAGACTACCAGCTGCTCTCATTTTGGCTTCTTCCCAGAGCCTTATATCCCCTCCAGGAACTTTAAGTGGAGTTGGCAGCAGACATCTTCTTTTTCAAAGCTGGAAGCCTGAAACACCCAAAGTTACTGCAGAGCCTGATGAGATTCATCAAGCTCAGAAAGTCAAGAGATGGAACCTCTCCTCTCTTCTGCCCTCAACCTTATCCTACCTCTCATGATCTCCAGCAAGGAGGTAGGAGTCCCATAAGAATGGACTTCAGTATTGAGCCTATATTACCCCATTAGAGGTACTCATCACTTCCTATTTAGACTATTGTAATAGTCTTTTTCTTCTTCTTTTTTTTTTTAACCCATACTTTCTGTCTTAGTAACAAATCTAAGACAGAAGGGCAAGGGTATGGCAGATAATGTTAAATGACTTGCCCAGGGTCACACAGCTAGGAAGTATCTGAGGTCAGATTTGAACCCAGGATCTCCCATTTCTAGACCTGGCTCTCTATCCATTGAACCACCTAGCTGCCCCTAATGGGCATTTTCACCAGGGCATTCACCAGAGTAATGGGCATTACACTCTTCTGAAACCAAGAGGAAACTTCTTTGGCAGGACTTTCTATTCTCACATGTCCTCTTGCTTCCAGATCTTAAGCTTTTAAGGAAACAGGATGATAATATATTGAGCTGGAAGGACATTTAGAGATCACTAGCCTTAATTCTATGGATGGAAAAGCTAAAATCTAGAGAAACTGAATCTTGGCCACAGGTATAAAGAGTAGAGGGAGTACATGTGAGTAGAGGGAGACATAGAGGTTTTGTCCTGGACAGAATATAGCTCAAAGTGCTTAGTTTGTTTTTAGTTATTATTGGCAGATATACATAAGAAAGACAGGAAAGTGGGCCAGGAGGGTGGAGGGCAATGACTTCACCTTTTATCCTTGCTCAACTTCCTTTATAAAGCCAATCAAAGAAGATTTGGCCTCTATACCCTACACAGCTATCTTCTCTGTCTCTCTCTGTCTCTCTGTCTCTGTCTCTCCTCTCCCCCTCCTCTCTCTCTCTTTCTCTCTCTCTGAAGAGTCCCCAAAATGGGTTTTTGGGACACAGAATTCCCAGTTACAGAATTAACTGGAATTATAAAAAATAATCTAATCATGAGCAGTTGTCTGGGACCACAGACGTCATCAACACAAGGCATGGATAATCAAGAGAATGGATTTAATAGTAGTCTGGGGAAATTTTAGTTGACTTTGTTGCTGACATTATAGCAAGGTGTGGTGCCTGGCACATAGATCTTGAATAGTTTGTGGAATATGATCATTCTTTTGAATGTTGTCAGATTATAGTCCCAGTGTCTCTGAACTAAAAGGGCTCAAGGTTTGCTCTTCTCAGATTGGGGGTTCCTGGCCACCATACTTTCAGAGGTGGGGGCAGAGACTTGACTGATAGTCCGGAAGAGAAAGAATCCAATAAAGGGGAGTAGATGGCAAATTGGTGACCCAAGAAATCCATTAGAGACAACAGATATAATGTCCAGAACAAAGTTGAGCAGACCCAGTAAAAAGTGGAGGCATTTTGTGTGAGGTCAGCATTAGAAGACAGCATGAGCTCTGACCATGGCAATGTCTCATGTGTGTACCTTTCCTGTGTGTTCCCTGATTATATACATTCTGTGTGTGTATATATCTTCCTGCACTGTTTTTTTTTAAACTCTTACCCTTCCAACTTAGAATCAATACTAAGTATTGGTTCTGAGACAGAAGAGCAGCGAAGGCTAGCAATTGGGGTTAAGTGACTTGTCCAGGATCACACAGCTAGGAAGTATCTGAGGTCAAATTTGAACCCAGGACCTTCTGTCTCCTGGCCTGGCTTTCTATCCACTGAGCTACCTTGCTGCCCTTTCTATATTGCTGATGTATTAACTGATAGAAAAGTGTGACCCATAGGTACATGAAGGAATTTATTCTTTTTATTTTATTTGTTAGATTTCTTGATTTCTCTTTTGTTTAGAACCAATATGTCTTCTATTTGGATGGTAAAAGTAAGTACATTACAAGCTGTGAGCTATGGTGTTGAGTGGATATTAACCCAGAGAGTGCTTTGAAAATATGGAGAGTTTTCATGGGATCCCATATGTAGCATCTCAAGATACTCTGCAAGTAAGTAGCAAAACTAGAATTTGAACTCAGATCTCCCTAACTTTAATTTTGTACAGATATACTTCTCTAACTGCCCTAAAAAAGAGAAGCCTTTCTTCAAATGAAGGTCAAGAAATTTTTGCTGTAAATTATATAATTTAGTCAATAGTTTTGCTTTGATTGAATATTTTCAGGCAATTAGTTCTAGTTCTTCCCTTCCCTGAGACATTTCTGAAGGAAAAGGACATATGACATGTTACAAGTAGGGGACATGGAGGAGGCATTTGTCCTATTTGAAACCTCTGTTTTGCAGAATGGGGATTTTCCCACTTGGTTTTAAGGAAATTATCTAATCCTGCTCAAAAAATAAAAATGATTATACCACTGGGAATATGAAATGAGTCGTTTGTGTTCAGTGATGTGAGAAATGTCTTTTGATTTTCAAAATACAAATCACCTGGGAAAATGTCTATTAAGTATCAATATCAATCTGCAAAACCAGATTGGGAATTAATTTGGGGCTGGGTATAGGACAAAGGCATATGATGGGAGAAGTTTCATATTTTAAGATTTATGGGCAACTAGGTGGCACAGTGGATAGAGCACTAAGTCTGGAGTCAGAAAGACCTAAATTCAAATCTGTCTTCAGATACTAGCTGTGTGACCCTAGACAAGTTATTTAACTTCTATTTGCTTCAGTTTCCTCATCTATAAAATGAAAATGATAGTAGAACCTACACAATAGACTTGTTTAGAAAATCAAATGAGATGAGTGAGATAATGAGCTATTTAGTCTAAGTCTTTCCCTGATCCCAAGATCTTTCCCTGATCTAAAACCTCACTTCCCCCCTCTCCCCACCAATAAACTCTAGTAGCTCTCTATTGCCTCCAGGATCAACAAAATTTTCTATTTAGTATTCAAATCCCTTAATAATTCTGCTCACAAGACACACCAACTCTTGGCTCAGATATTTTCTCTGGCAGCCCACCATGCCTGGAACATTCTTCCTCAATTCCAAAGACTGACTTCTCAGGCTTCCACTAGGTCTCAACTAAAATCCCATGTTTTGGAGGAAGCCTATCTCAACTCTTAATCCTGGTGCCTTCCCTCTGTAAATTATTTCCTATTTATCCTGTATAGAGATTGCGCATATTTGTTTGCATGTTGTCTCCCACTATCGATTGTAAGCTCCCTGAGGGCAAGGACTAATATTTTGCCCCATTTTGAACCTGGATGGCCAGGAAAATGATGGTGGCCAAAGTTGGGGAGTGGAGGTTTTTATGGGAAAGTTATTGAGTTCTATTTTGCACAGGTTGACTTTGGGATATTTATGCAGTGTCCAGTTTGAGATGTCCAAGAGGCAGCTGGAGATGTGCTATTGTAGCTCAGGAAAGTTATTAGTACTGGATATATAGATCTGTGAATCCAAGTAGAGACGATAATTGAACCCATAGTTGCCGATGAGATCACCAAGTAAGACAGTAGAAAGCAATAAGAGAAGAGAGCTCAGGATCAAGTCTTGGAGAATGGTCATGATTGGTACGTATGGCATGGATGAGAACTCAAAAGACTGACTAGGAGTCTTTGGATAGATAGAAGAACCAGAAGAGAGCATGGTCATGTAAACTGGGAGAGGAGACAAATATACAGGAGGAATGTGATAAATAAGATGAAATGCTGCTGACAGATTGAGAAGTATGAGGAATGAGAAAGGACCATTCAGTTTGTCAGTTCAAAGAATCTCAGTAATTTGGACAGGATCAGTTGAATGATGAAATTAAAAAGTGGACTTCAGAGGATTTAGAAGTAAGGAAGAGGAGAAGGTACAGATGACTTTTTCCAGGAGTTTATCCATGGAAGAGGAGGAGAGATAAAAGGCAATAGATTATAGGGATGGTAGAACTGAGTGAGTTTTTTTTTCTTTGAATGGAAAAAGCATGTGCACATTTGTAGGCATCAGAAAAAGGACCAATGGATAGGGAGATATGGAAAAAAGATAGAAAATAGAGAGACAGTGGGAACAATTTGCTGGAGAAGTTAGAAATGGTTAGGACCAAAGGGTGCTGGTTCTTGATTAGTCTATTGAGTCTTTTAGCATTTTTTGTGTGTGTAGGGAATAAATATTTATTCCATACCTAAATTTTATTGTATATGAGTACTTTCCTATGCCCTTCTCCCTTTTTGGGGAAGTGGTAGACATTATCCAATATCTGAACTATAAGTTCCCCAGGTATTTTATGTTAAGAGATATAAGGAGTATGAGAAAATGGAGCCTAAGCCTTCTCAGTGGAGGCTAGGCTCCCTAGGACAGATTCCTGGTCTGGAATTCGTGCATGGATCCAGAATGTAGAGTCCCTTAGTGGGTGGAGAAGGAAATGGGTAAAATGGCCCAGCCTTCCTGGGCCCAGTGAGAGTTTCTTTCTTTAAAATTTTTAAAATTATTGTTTTAACCCTTACCTTCCATCTTAGAATCATACTCTATATTGGTTCTAAGGCAGAAGAGTGTCAAGGGCTAGGCAATGGGAGTTAAATGACTTGCCCAGGGTCACTGGGCACAGGGTCACAGTGACATGTTCACTGAGGCACCAAGCTGCACCCTCAGCAATAGCTTCTTAATGTTAGAATGATTTTCCTTTCCCCAAGGAACACATTTGCATTTCATCATTGCCATTTTATAGAAAATAGGCCAGAATATGTATGACAGAAAAGGAGGTAGGCCAGGAAAATATCTGGAATGAAGGAAAGCAGATGGATAACCTGGATGCTGCATTGATAGCTGGGAAATATTAAAAAGAACTAAAGGAAGTCCTCCAAATACTTCTTCTGTGAAGGATACGGACAGCAATTACACAGGATGAGAAAGTGGGGGTGGGTCGTGATTTAGGAGGATGGTGGGAGTACCCAGATAGATAAGATCCATCAGAAGTCTAGCATATATTCCAAAGGAATGACATATCCATAAACTGGGAGTTGAGAGGGCAATCTCAACTTCCTGAGTGAGTCAGTTTAAAGCAGTGCCGAAAGAATCTTGGCCATGTCCAGTCGAATTGGATAGGTAAGCCACTCACAATCTTAAGATATAGAATAAAAAGCAAACAACCCACAGAGAAATGAGTTGTCCCTTATTTAGAGCTGAGGGATTGCCCCATCCCAACACCCCTACACAATTTAGACATTTTCCTTTCCAAGAGAGAACGACATTTTTAGCTTCTTCTGTAATACACTGACTTGTTTCCTCTGAGTCATTGTTGGTTTTTCCTCTTCATATTTGCAAAAACATATTAAATATCATTATTTTGATATAAATACACATGGACGTGGGTGGGTATTGGTGGTGGGGTAAAAGACAATTAAAAAAAATTCTAAGAAGGGAAACAGTATTCTCATAGGTTCCCACACCATCAATCAACTCATCACATCCTCAGCCTTCTGAACAGCCACCCCCACCCCCACCCCCATCCTCCAAACGAACTGAATAATCACATCTGGCTTTCAAGCCTGAGGCCAGGAAAAAAAAAAGTTTCCCAAAGTAATTTGGATGCCCAGGGTTAACTATTGGTGCAGCGAGGAGGACTTCGGACTATCACCATCCTCATAAAAGAGTGAAGGGAAACTAGGCAGCGATTCCGTCATCAGACAGCAGAGGGCAAGCTTCTCCGCTCCTGTCTCAGCAGCCCAAGCTGAGGATATTGTTATGTTTATGCAAACAGCCCTTGACATAATAGCTCTGAAACAGTCGAAAATTAGATTGTGCCTGGAGGCCAAACAACTCGACCACCACCTTCGTTATATTCATCTGCCACAGTAAATTGGGCTCGCCTTTGGCTCCACATGTTGCCTTGGCGAGAGAGAGATTGCAACCTGGCAATAACTTGGCATGAGAGAGACAGACAGACAGAGAGAGAGACAGAGAGACAGAGAGAGACAGAGACAGAGACAGAGATAGAGACAGAGACAGAGAGAGAGAGAGAGAGAGAGAGAGAGAGACAGACAGACAGACAGACAGACAGACAGACAGACAGAGAGACAGAGAGACAGAGAAAGAGACAGAGACAGATTGAGAGAATTGCAGTCTTCGCAAAAAAAAAAAAAAAATAAAAACAAAAACAAAAACAAAGCAAAACAACCAACAAACAACAACAAAAAAAATTAAAACCAGGGTCATGGTTTCGTTTCCCTTGCCCCTATCTGACAGAATAAAGGTTTGCGGCAGGAATGCCTACAGACAGCAGAGAAAGGGATAACGAAAATCAAGTAAGCCAAAGCGGGCTAATTCTGGAAGCGCTGGGTGCGTGCCTCTCCTATTCCGCTTTGCAGCTTCTCCACTTAATCTAATTTGGGCTTTGCCTCCTGAAATAAATACCTAATAAAGAATGAACCTATTAAAAGACTAAATTTACTGCGCGCACCAGTTTGTACAAGCCCTCTGCGTGCCTCCTTGAAACGGTAACGCTGATGGAGTTGAACATTGTTTGACTGGATAATGGTCTCCCGCTGCAAGACAGATGATAGAAAATAAACGTAGAGGCAAAAAAGAGAAAAGGGAAAAAAAGCCTAGTGCATTATTGAATTCCATTGACGATATTACCATCACCTGAAATAATTGGTGGAAAAGAAAGTAAATGGGAGAGAAGCTTTAGTCCCTGAAGATCATCAGCTTTACTTGAGGGGTGTTAATTTTTCAAGAAGTCCTTGGATTTTGCTCTGGGGTTCACTGTAGTGGTTTTTCTTCTTCTTTTTCTCTACCCCCCCTTTTTTTTGAGGAAGCCCTCCACAGAGAAAAGACAACTGAGGCCTTGGCAGGAAACTGTAAATCTAAGACCATCAGCTTTGAATAATATTAGAGCCAGAAGGCACTTTATCTTTGCCAATATCTCATTTTCCAAATGAGGAAATGGGGGCCCTATGACGTGCTGTGACTTTCCCAAGGTCATGCAAATAGCATTAGTAGAGATCTTGGTTCTCTGAATCCAAATTCAGTACTCTTTTCACTTGGGCCTCCTAAGTTAGAACTGGTTAGAACCTCAGGGACTATCTAGTCCAATCCCCTTATTTTAGAGAAGGAAAGTGACTTACTCAGGAGACCCTGCCAGGACCAGGGCTAAAATTAGAATCTAGATATCCAGACCCAGGCTCTTTCTACACAATTTTCAGAAGTTACACATATAAGGGTTTTATTTAAAGCCTTGGGTCACCTTATTCAATATGGAGGATGTCAGGACCACCTTAATAACTCCCAATCAATCAGTGCTTGTTGTTCAATATCTCATTGGATCCTTATAGAAATCTCTTTTGTATTTTTATTGAATAAATACCATTGTTTTTTTCCATTTCATAGATGATAAAACAGATTTAGAAGTACAAAGGTGGCTTGTTCATGCCTTGTTGCGTCATTTTTCAATTGTATCCCACTCTTTTGTGACCCCATTTGGGATTTTCTTGGCAAAGATACTGGAGTGGTTTGCCATTTGCCACCTCCTTCTCCAACTCATTTAAAGATGAGGAAATTGAGGTCAACAGGGTTAGGTGACTTACCCAGAGCCACACATCTATTATGTGTCTGATGTCAGATTTGAACTAAGGAAGATATCAACCTGACTCTAGGTTTAGCACTCTATCCACTGTGCCATCTAGCTGCCCACATAGAGATTGCCCTTGAGATTCCTTCTATTTCTCAGTTAGAAGACCTAAGTGAAAAGAATGCCAAATCTGGATTCAGAAAACTAGAGTCCCTATCCTATCTCTGTTCATACCTATCTAGCCAGTAAGCAATAGGGATGGGATATGTTCCCAAGTCCAGGATTCTTTCTAATATATACTTGTATCTCTCCTAATCAACATGCATTTATTTAATGCTCATTATGTCCTCAGGAATTTGCACATGGTTCTGTGACATATGGAAGAAGCATTATATAGTTTTCCTAATATATTATGGAAGAGAAAAATAATATACATGATATAGCAAAAAGCATTGCAAAGGTATCTATCATTGCTGAGGTACAGACCATGTAGACTTTGGGCTAAAAGGAGAGGGAGGGAGATCACAGTGGGCTAATGTGGTCAGAGAAGGTTTCAAAGAGGAGGTAAGGTTTGGGAGTCCTTGGAGGATGGATAGAATTTAGGTGAAGATGGAGAGGGTTCAGCCTGTTCTTTGTACATTTAGTATGTGGTTCCATGTTGGCATTGGGGAGAGTTCCACATGTACCGGCAGATATTTTATTTGGAAAAAGAAAAACAATTGCCTAAAGTGAATCAGTATTGCAGTGTCAATTATTAATAACAGACAAACCAGTGACCCTTTTAGGAATATTTTTAGAGGAAGGCAGTAAAATAGAGAAGAAAGAGGGAGGGTCTAGTCAGCATCTCCCCCATTTTAGCTGTGTAACCATGGGCAAATCATGTGGCCTTAGACCCATTTTTTCCCCATCTGTATAAAGAGGATAATAATAGCAATAGTAGATATCTTAAGGCTTCTTGTATGTATCCAATGAGTTAATCTCTTTAAGGTGCTTTTAATTTTTTTGTTTCAGCTAGGATCATATGAAGACTAAATGCCTTGATCCAAAGAAGTAATTTCAGTGTTGGAATTTCAGTGAGGGAGATATTAGTGAGGCATGAGGATCTTTAAGTGAATGGTCTTCAAATTCTATCACATAGAATTTATATATTCAACCTATATGTAAAACTAGCCCTGTTTTACAGTTCTTCCTATTCTTCCTCCTCCTTCTTGCTCTCTTTTTCATTTCAGAGAAATCAAAATTTAGAAGTGGAGGGGATAATGTAACTTAATCTCTTCATTTTATAGATGAAGAAATTGTGAGTTAGAGAAATTAAATGACTTGCTCAAGGTCTCATAGCTGGTCACTAGGAGAGCATGAAGTCAAATCTAGAAAAGCAGTAGTAGAACCTTTTAATGAAACATAGCATTGAGGTTCCTCATTACTGCTTAGTTTTCGGTATGGATGGCTTATCATCATGCTTTGTAGGGAAGGTTGCCCAAACCTGGCTGGCCTTCCACATGCCTATGGAGAAGTTCCATTCTGTTTGCTTCAGGCAGTGAGGAATGTCTTGGGCCAGTTCCTTAGGATAGCGCATTTGGCAGAGGCTTCCCTTGGAGAATCCCCTTCTCTTCCCTAATGGGTTCAGTTTGTCACTGTTGCTTGCAGCTACTCTTGAGAAAAAGGGAAAATGATAGAATTAAACTGTTTTTCTAATTAAATACAAATGGATGGTGGAAACCTCAACAGAGGAGGTACTTCTTGTTGAGTCAATGGGTTGGGTGGATGTTTTCATGTCATTGTTATTATTTCAGTCCTTGGATTTCTGAGTAGAAAGCTTGAAAGGGAGGACCAGGGAAACTCTAAAAGATTATATTTATGTGGCACTTTCTGATTTGCAAAACATTCTATTTGCATTGTCTTCCTAGATCCTTGCAGATAAGATTATTACCTCTGAGTGAGTTAAGCAGGTGTTATTACCTCTATTTTTTACATATGAGGAAGTTAAGGCCCAGAGAGATGGAGAGAGTGGCACAGGGTCACACAGGACTGAAGTTGCTGTTGGAAACCAGATTTAACGATTACCAAGTCCAGTGTACTTTTATTTATTTGTTTGTTTTCTTTGCTTATTTATTTAAAGCCCTTATCTTCAGTTTTAGTATCAATTCTAAGACAGAAGAGTGACAAAGGCTAGGCAATTGGGAGTAAGTGACTTGTCCAGGGTCACACAGCTAAGAAGTACCTGAGGTCAGATTCAAACCCAGGACCTCCTGTCTCCCAAGTCTGGCACTTTATCTGCTGTGCTACCCAGCTTCCATCTCAGTATACTTTCTCATGTACTTCATTGTCACTCAAGGCTGCTGAATAGTTGGAGTCAGACTGAGTGTGAACTTAATTGCTCTATTATCATTATTGGTGGCAATGAGACCTACTTGTCTGGGAGAGGATTGGTGCTGGGATCTAATAAATGGAGTGACAGTAAGATCCAGGGCCTAGGACATCAAAAAGGGTCAGCAAGAGAGGCACTACTGAAGGTGAGCTTTTTATACTTAATTCAAGTCAGGAAAAATATATTAAATGCCTACCATATGCAAGATACCATGTCAGGCTCTGGTCACACAAAGGTGAAAAGCAATGGAGCTCTTGTCTTCCAAGAACTTATATTCTGAAAGTGGGAAAGATGAATAAGAGTATAGAGGGAAAGAGGTCTAAAGTAGTCTTGTCACCAGGGAAAAGAGAGGGAGATTTTTTTCCCTTCCTTTTCTTTATACACTCAGTTCTGGATCAGCTTACCTATGTGGTACAACAGTAGCAGACAATTAGAGAATACCTATTCTCTGAAGTGGGAAATGAGTTCCTTCATTATATATCACCATGGATTTTTAGAAGCAGAATCCCTCAGGCTTCCATATGGATTGATATTGGGCACATCAGTTGTCATTTAATCATTTTTTCAGTTGTGTCAGCCTCTTCATGACCTCATTTAGGCAATTCTTGGCAAAGAATGATTTGCCATTTTCTTCTCCAGCTCATTTTACAGATGAAGAAACTGAGGCAAAAGAGTTAAGTGACTTGCCTGGGGTCCCACAGGTAGGAAGTGTCTGAAGTCAGACTTGAACTCAAGAAGATGAATTTTCCTGAAACCAGGCCCAGCGCTCTATCCACTGGGCCACCTAGCTGCCCCCATGCATCCTTTAGGGATTGGGTCTCCAGTGGCCAGTTCCCTGACTCCATATAGGAGGAGGAACTTGGACCAAATGTTGAAAGATATAGAATTTTAAAAGGTGGAGGAAGTGTATTCAGAATATGAAGGTCATCCAGTGCCAAGTCATGGAGATAGGATAGGGAGTATCATATGTAAGTAACAGGAAGAAGCTGGTCCTTAGGGGAAGTGAAGGAGAATAATGTATAATAAAGCTAGGGATGTATTTATTAGTCAGCCTGAACTGGCTCAGGAGAGCCTATTGCTAAATTTTCAGTGTGAGCATTTATGCTTAGACATCAGTAATTGTTACAAACCAAGGATCGATTTAATGTTTGCTGATTGTTTAAACTTAAAGAAAGTGATGGATGAAATGTTAATAAGGTAGCTTAAACTTTAAAATGTACATTTTTGGTAAGATGGTCATTAAAAATTTACCAGCGGGGGCAGCTGGGTAGCTCAGTGGATTGAGAGCCAGGCCTAGAGGTGAGAGGTCCTAGGTTCAAATCCAGCCTCAGACACTTCCCAGCTGTGTGACCCTGGGCAAGTCACTTGACCCCCATTGCCCACCCTTACCACTCTTCCATCTAGGAGTCAATACACAGAAGTTAAGGGTTAAACTACCAGCAAACCTCTGAATAAAAGTGAAAAGGTAGTTTGGGACCTAGTTGTGAAGAGCTTTAAATTCCAGAAAAGCTTGTGTTTAATCTGGTAATTAAATAGGTAATAGGAAATAGGGAGCTACTGGAGTTTATTGAGTAGGATAGTAACACGATCACATTTGCATGTTATAAAAATTGCTTTGGAAGGTATTTGGAGGATGTATTGGATTGGGGAGAGATTTAAGGCAGGAGAACCAATCAGAAGGCTACTAAGTACAAGTGCCCCCTCCACATCATGACTTTCCCCATGGGGGTTTTGATATATCACTGGTTGGTATAAGAAATTAAGTGTGAATTTTTGGGGAGTTTTGTGGAAACTACAGATGATGCTAGAAGGTTAGCAGACAATACCCAAACAGTTTTAAAAATTCCAAAATGCATAAAATATATGTATAGTACTGTATAACATCAACATGTTTTATCTTTTAATATCATAAATACACAATTTCTTTTTAAAGTTAAAATAAGTAAACAGATAAAGTTTGCAAAAAGAATAGAAAGTCAAACACCTTTATGCAGATTTTTTCATTTTGTGGGGTGTCTCATCCCTAACCCTGAGATGTGGAAGAGATGCCAATAGTTTAGGCAAGAGGTGATAAAGGTCTAAAGTAGAAGATCTAACCAGTTTTCTCCTGTGGAGATATGTTCCAATGAAAGAGCCAAAATATGCAAGTTTTAGCTTGTTTAGGGTAGTTTTAGTTAGGTTAGCAGTTTTGGAAATTAACTTCTAACAAAAGGCAGGCTGCTGTAACAACAAGCCCCAGGTTTGGAGTCAGAGAAGTTAATGAGAAAGACTTGAAAAAAAAGTATATATATTAATACAAAGTTTTTATTTCATTTTTATTCCTAAATAGATCCTGCCTTCCCACTATGAAACAAAGCCTGAAAAAGAAAGGGGGGAAAAGCAGTTAAGCAAAAATAATACAATTTAACATTATAGGAAGTTCTGCACATACAGACCTCCACCTCTACAAAGAAGGGAAGGAGTTACAGTTTTCATCTCTTATTCTGGGCCAAGCTTAGTCATTAGAATTATATTTCCTTCTTCCCTCTTTTTCTCCCTCCCGCCTTCACTTCGTTCGTTCGTTCGTTTGTTCCTTTGTTCCTTTTTTCTTTTCTTTCTAATATTCTATTACATTCATGTACCACAATTTATCTATTTTTCCAAATAATAAGCATCATTTTTGTTTCTAAAAACTGTTGATCTGGGGAAAGCAGTACTAATTAAAAAACCATAAACACAAAGGAGGAACCTTCTATGCTCTATCTGATGAACTCCATGTTCATGTAGGGTCAACTATTTCTGCAAATTGTCTGCTTCTCTAATATGTAGCTGATCTCTAAAGATTTTTCTAGCTATAAAATGATATGATTGGATCTTTATGACCAAATACATAGACCAAAATCTTTATTAGATACTCCTTTTGCTTCATTCTTCATAAATAAAACAAAAGTCTTGAAATAAATGATCTTGTTGAAAATTGTAGACTATTAGAAACTCCTAGAAGACAGGGGGCCCTTTCCTCTAAATCTCTGTATACAGATGTCCCTTGAAATTAATAAAGGCTTTGGCAAACGAAAATAATGAAGGCTCCCACCATAGAGAGAATTTTGGAAGCTTTGCAAAAATGTAGGTCATTATTTGGGATAGTCATTTTAAAAGGCCAGATGTTTGGAGGTGCCCAACTCTCTCCCCCACTTCCAACACACATAAATGGTTGATTCAGCTGGGCGTGGGGCATCTTAGTAACTTAACCAAATACTAAATATGACTTCATTCTGTGTTCAGAATGATGTAGCATGGACTGATTTTTCTCTTTTCACTCTCTCATAATTAATCTTTGTTGATACCTTTTTAATATCACTTTAATTTTTGAATATATCTCTACCCTTCCTCTACCCACATAGTCATCCCTTAAAATAAAGAATAAAAAGAAAGAAAATAGTTTTATAGAATTAATTAATATATAAAATGAGCTATAATAGTAATAGTAAATTATAATAAATAAAATAGTAAATAGTAAATTGTAATATTCTATACCCATAGTCTCCCAACTCTGCAATGAAGGGTATCTCTTCTTTGCATTGCACAGTGATTAAAGAACTGGGCCTGAAGCCAGAAAAATTCAGATTCAAGCCTTGCCTTTGACACATGATGGATGTATGACCCTGGACAAGTTAAATGAACATTCAGTTCTCTCTAAGTTTCTGGGTTTTAGGGAAGGTGCTGCTGAATATTGGTCAGAGGAGTTTCCTCCTCTGAGATTTTTTATTCCATGAAATCACAGGTCCGATCCCCTATTAACTCCCATCTCTTATATCCTACATCAGGGACAAGTTTGATTCCTTAAATTGTATGACATTCAGTTTTATTTCTTTGTTCTTTTCAATTATATTGTAGTTATTGTGGATGTTGTTTTACTAGTTCTACTTACTTCATACTTACTACATTACTACATTCATCTGCATCAGTTCATATAAATCTTCCCTTGCAAAAAGAAAGCAATGAGAAAAAAGTTTTCTCTATTTTGAAGTAATCTCTCTTTTTTGGGATTACAGTCAGTGCCTGTTGTCCCTTAGACTTATAGCAAGGAGGAAGGAAAGATAACTGTCTCTCACTTCTCATGAGCAACTGTGGCAAAGTCCCAAAGAGAGTTCATTCTTTCTAGGCACAAAGGATAAGCTTGTAGAAATATAACAAAGAATATGAAATATAGTGAGTTAAGTAATAGAGAGTCAAAGGAGTTTATTTGAACAGGGGAGTGACATGTATAGCCCTATATCTTATGATGATTGCTTCAGCTGTTGTGTAGACACGGTATTGGAATTGGGAGGGATTTGAAGAAGAAAGACCATTTAGTCTGTTCAAGAAATTAGGAAGGTTTTAACTAAGATGATGAGTGTGGGAGTGGAGAGAAAGGGGTTAATGCAAGTGATAGAGATAAGAGTTAAAAATAACAAGCCCCCAAATCTGATTGGGTCTAAACAGTGATGGAGACTGAGGAGTCCAGGATGAATCTAGGAGACTGCTAATGTAGGGGGAGAAGGCCCATTTCTGAGCAAATATTGAAAAGCTTAGTGATCCTGCTTAAGAGATAACCTGGGGATAGGTTTCTTCATAGAAGTAACTTACTGTGAACTTAGCTTTAAACAAAAATCAGAACTAATTATTTTTATAACTAATCAAACCATTAAGACAAAAAAGATTCTTATAATAATTCATCTTTGTCTTACTTTCTCTGTGCCTTCCTTCCATTGTCTTTGTCCATTCAACATCTTTTTGCAATTATATTTCGTTACATTTTCCTTTTTACATTACAGTCAATATGTAATAAGCTGCTGGTTCTGCTTTTTTCACTTCACATTATTTAGGATTCACATATTAGAACTGGAAGAATCTTTTGTGGTCATCCAGTCCAATCCCCCCATCTTAGAGATGCAAAAACAGAGGTCTGGAGAAATGGAGTGACTTGTTCAGCATCACCAAATGAGTTAGTGGCAGGGTCATGATTAGAACCGAAGTCCCTTGACTTCTAATCTAGAAATATTAGACTTTATGCTAAACTGACCCTCATGGGAAGTCATAGATTGAGAGCTGGAAGGAATCTTAAGTTGTCATCTAATTCAATCACCTCAATTTACAAATTAGAAAACCAAGGCCCAGAGAGGTTGTAACTTGACTAATGTTACCCAGGTAACAGGAGTGGGGAAGAGAGAGAGTCTTTCCATATTTCTTTTTTTCTTCTTTTAACCTTTACCTTCTATCTTAGAATTGATACCAAGTATTGGTTCCAAGGCAGAAGAAAGGTAAGGGCTAGGCAATGGGGGTTAAATGACTTGCCCAGGGTCACACATCTAAAAGTATCTAAGGTAAGAATTGAACCTCCTGTCTCCAGGCCTGGCTCTCTATTCACTCGGCTATCTACCTGCTGCTTGTAAAGCACATTTAAGGAAACCCTGCAGTATGAGTGTTGGAAGGGGCGTTAGTGGCCATTGAGTCTACCTGAACAAGTTTCTCCTTTCCAAATGGTCCATTAGCCTTTATCTGAAGAACTCAAGTAAGGATGATCTCACTTTTCTCCTGGGGCAGCTCATTCCACTTTTAAAGAGCTCTAATTGTTAGGAAGTCTTTCCTTTCCTCAAGCCTATATTTGCCCCTAGACAACTTCTATACAGTACTATGTTTGAAGTAGGTCCAAAGCTAGCACTCTCTTAGTTCAGGTTCAATGTTGGGATGAAATGATACGTTTGCAAGTCATTGAACAGTTAAGAAAAGGAGGTTTGCTTGGCTCTAACAAAGCTAGAGGGGTTCTTAGCTGGACTCAGCACCCTTTGATTAACATCTGGTCAGCAGAGAAGGATATGGTGACTCAGGAATGCACCAAGTTAGAGGGTCCAGGCCTTGGGTGGGATTTTTATGCCCTTAGCTAATCAGGTAATCTGGGAAACTTCATCAAGGGAGTCAGTAACTTATCAAGTCCCAGGGCAGCTTTGTTAGGTAGAAATGGGAACCCTCATCGTTTCATGCTAGTTTCAGTCTTTTTCTTGAGACAGCCCTGTGAAGTAAGTGCAAATATTATTACTCTTATTTTATTGATGAAGAAATTCAGAATCAGAAAGTTCAATGATTTGCCCGATGTCACACAATTATTGTGTCAGAAGAAGGATTCAAATCCCAGGCTCCTGACTCTAAGGAGTGAGAGAGCAGAAAGATAGGAGAAGATGTAGGGGAAAAAAATTAAATGTTGTCAATGGCAGGTAAAGTATTACTGCCAATTATACCAGCTGTTGTTGTTCATCCATGCCTTTGGTTTTTTAATGATGATGGTTAAGATTAAGAATGTAGAGCTGGAAAGGATCTCTAAGGTCCTCTAGCCCAACCATTTGAGAAATGAAGAGAATGGGTCTTGGAATGAATTGCCCACAATCATTATATGAGATGGAAAGCTAGGTTACCCTGGCCCTTTATAGGCTGAGGACAATTGGGCTGGTCTTAGTGTTGGAACTTTTAGTTATAAACATTAGTAGCAAATTTGAATCTTGTTTGATTTTGATAGCAAATAAAGTATAATGAAAACATATAAACTATATGGAGTATCATTGTGTGAGGAGCAATCAGGTTGGCTAAAAAGTTTGCGTGTGTGTATGTGTATTTCTAAATAAAACATGCTTTCTCACTATTTTCTGGAAAAACAGTTGCACAAAAATATCTTGGGTAGGTGATTTTTATCTTTGGAGTTATTCATACTGAACTTTACTCTTTCCCCCCATACAGAGATTTTCTGTGCTAGCTGTAACCAACTCTGTTGTAGTGAAATTCTTTGTCATATACCAGAGTCACAGATCATTTATACAATAAGACCCTCCTGCCAGGCCTGGTGAGCATGTTGGAGAAAGAAAAACGTCCAAGAATATGCAGTTGAGTTGAAATGTAGTCTCTTTCCATGTCCTTGTCACTGTCTGTCTAGTTCTACTTTGCTCCTGCATTAACCGTCTTTAACAGAGTGCTTGACAGAATTGATGCATTATTTTATACTGGGGAAGCATCATGAGAGAATTTAAAAAATATAAAAGCAAATCTGAGGGGCAGAATATGCTTGGTTTATAAAACCATACGCTCACGGATTTAGAAGTGGAATGAACCTTAGAGGTAATCAATCAATCAATCGATGAATGACTATTTATTAAGCTCCTACCATAGCCTACTATGTCAGGTACTGTGTTAAGCAAGAGATACAAATACAATCAATAAAAACTCCCTCCTTGAAAGACATTTGTAGTCTAACTGGGGAGATGATGTTTACCTACAGGAGTAGAAGGGTAGGGGTTGATTTTGAAGTGTGAACAGAATAAATACAAAATAATTATCATTTTAGTTTTTTCGGGGGATAGTATTAGCAGTTGGGGGCTATCAGGAAAAACATCATGGAGAAGGTCATAGTCAAGCTTCATCTTGAAGGGGGAAGTAATGAGAAGGAAGTAATGAGGGAATTCATTCCAGACATGGATGATAGCCAGTGCAAAAACACAGAGATGGGGGATGGAGAGTCACACGTGAGGCATCAAGAGAAGGCTGGTCTGGCTGGATTACTGTGTGCAGGAGGGGGAATAATGGAAAATGAGACTGGATGATAGATCCAAATCTCTCTTCTATAGGTGAAGAAACTGAACCCTAGAGAGGATAAGTAACTTATCCAAGGTCACACAGGTAATGAGTTGCTCAGTCAGGATTTGAATTCAAATTCTGACTCCAACACTGCCTGACTTAGAGGAAAATTTAATACACACTCCGCCTGTCTATTCTATATTCATCTATTTATCTGTCTGTCTATAGTCATCTGTCTCTGTCTCTCATCTTGAATCCAAAGTCAATACTCCTTCAACTGTGTCGTATTTATTCAGAAATACAATTTTTTCTTCTTCTGCAACATGATTAATATGGAAATATGTTTTGTATGATAGCACATGTATAACCAACATCAAATTGTTTACCATGACAGGGAGGGGATAGGGAAGGGAGGGAGAGAATTTGGAATTCAAAATGTTAGAAAACAAATGCCCCAAATTGTTTTTGTATGTAAATGGGAAAAAATAAAACATTACTGAAGAGTAAGAAATAAAAATAAAACTTTAAGTCACCCTGGAGTAATCTGAACTTAATAATTATTAGAGTGATGAGTTGATAAGACATTCTATAGGAACCAGACCCATGAACTGGCAAAGCCAAGTCCTCAATCAAGTCATGACCTTGGCAGAATATACTTTAGCACCTTCCAAATTCTCTGCCTGTGCCCTGATTCTTGCTGTCAGCACTCCTTGCTTCCAGTACCCTCAGGCTGTCCCAGGCTCTGGTATTATAGTGCTCAGTTTAACACTGCCCTACCTGGAACATTTCATAATTTTTTTTTTTAATTTATAAAAGTTTATATTTATTTTAAATTTCTAAGAAATCTCCCCTTATAAAATTTTTTCTATTATCGTATCTCTTTAACACCGAACAGATGACCAACTTGCTTATCTCCAACAAAAATTAATAATAGTGGGCAGTTGTCTTAGGATAATTAGGTCTGATATTCTTCCCAAACATGAATGTACATGGTGTGTGTGTGTGTGTGTGTGTGCTGCTGATCATGCCAAACTCTTACTGTGTGTTTGTGTAGGTATGTATGGAGGGGCAGGATGAGTAATTTCATGCCAGACTCTGAAGGGCATCCATGGTGGAGGTGGAAGATGCCTTCTGCACTTTCTAGGTTCCTCCCTCCTCTGTGCTCAGGTGTCCACTATATTTAGTGGTCACACAGAAATTAGAATAACACTCATATAACACATTAAGGCTTACAAAGCACTTTAGATAATCACAACAGCCTTGTGAGGGAGGTTATATTATTACCCCAATTACACAGATGAAGAAACTGAGGCTTAGAGAGATCAGGGCATTTGCCCAGGGTAGGGAACATAGCTAAGTGTTTGAGGCAGAATTGGAAGCTAAATCTGTATAGACTCCAGATACAGCACTCTACCTACTACACTAGCTAATGACTCTAAAAGCTGCCTTCAGGTCTACATTCTTGTACCTACTAGCTGTGTAACCCTCAGTTTCCTAAACCTCAGTTTCTTCATCTGTAAAATGGGGGCAATAATAGTTGCCCTGGGTACCCCACATGGTATGAGAAAAGTGCTTTGCAGGGGTAGCTAGTGGATAGAGCATCAGGCCTGGAGTCAGGAAGACCTGGGTTCAAACCTCAGACACTTCCTAACTGTTATTCAACTCCAATTGCCTTGTTCTTACCCTTCTGTTTTAGAGTTATTAAGAGAGAAAGTAAAGTAAAGGTTATTGAAAAAAGAAAAAAAGGAGAATTTTTAAATAGTTCCATGGTATAGGAATATGAATTCATCTTCTTTTTATTAACACTACTTTTCCTAGTACTCTCATCCTCCCTTTATCAAAAATTAGTCTCACCTGGATTTGAAAAGCAAGTGATTTAAAAATAGTTCACACTAAAGTGTTAATGACTAATAAGGGCAACCTGGAAAAGTGTATGTAGAGCTAGGAGTTAGCTGAAATTAGATCATGTAGGCTGGCTATGTGAGTGCTGGGTGAGCCAGTGCCCTAGGCAGTCCCAGGTTTGTTAAAAGACAGTGATTTCAGATCTGTGTTGGAAGAGGAAGTTTTGCACCTAAACCAAAGAAATCCCAAGATAACTCCGGGCCTTCCCCACTCCCACCCCCACCGAAACAACAAACAAACAAAAACAAGAAAAAAAATGCAAGGAAAAAAAGGCTTAGATGTTTGCATTTTAACTGGGGACTTATTTTAATTCAAAGAACTGAATCGTTAATGAAATTTCAGGCACCAGCAGACATGTGAGTACAACAAGGTGCTTCCTTTATAGGAGGGTTTTTATTGTATACCTAATAGTTTTTGTTGTTGTTCCTATAGTAGTAGAAAGCTCCCTTTCCGCTACAAGCTCCAAACACACAAATAACCTTTCTTCAGCATCTCTCACTCTTGAATTTCCCCAAGTTTTCTTTATTTTTTGTTTTTAAGTTCTTACCTTCTGTTTTAGAATTAATGCTGTGTATTGGTTCCAAGATAGAAGAATGGCAAGGGTTAGGCAGTTGGGGTTAAGTGACCTGCCCAGGGTCACACAACTGGTAAGTGTCTGAGGCTAGAATTGAACCCAGGACCTCCAGCCTCTAGGCTTGACTCTGTAACCACTGAGCAACCTAGCTGTCCCCTTTCCCCGGGTTTTTCTAAACTGGTTGGTTTTATACCCGATCATTTCCAGTTTGTGACTAGCAGACCTTGAAGGGGGGAGGCTCTGGACCATGCAGGGGGTGTAGCCCCTTTGCCTGTGAATAGAACTGGCTTCCCCTTGCTACGCTGGTCCCCAGGATAAAGCCAGGGAGAGAGAATTCTCTCTGTGGATTTTTGACAGCTCATTCACCTCCATCTCTCCCAACCTCCCCAAGAGGGAATGAATTGGACTCAATTTCATTTATATGAATCCAGATCCCCCAAAATGTTGGGCTTAAAAAATTCAAAAGTGGGGAGAGAAATTGAACTGTGTATCTCCGAAATTCTCATATCAAATTATTTTAAAAATAACTATGTTAATGTGTCCCACTGTGGAGAAACTTTTTAAGCAGGAGTGGGACCCACAGCTCGTTCAGGGAGAAAGAAGTTAATGATGTGATTTGGGAGCTGGTGGAAGCTGGGACTTCTGCTCCTGTTATTAACAATATTAATAACGATGATGATGAATGATGCATATTTGTTGGATTTCAGCAAGGTCCTAATCGCAGCACTAGTATGAAGGAAGATACGATCTTTCTAGTAGAATCTCAGGCAAATAATAGGTATTCCGGTTACTCCTTGTTGATTTATCAATAGATTTCCTGTAAAGTAATTTCTGGCCTTAGTAAACTTAGGCAACTTACTCTAGGTCATTACTTTCTGAGAAAACTAAGTAGCCTGTCAGGTCCTCTATTTTAAAAGTAGTCGGCATTTCTTTTTGAGATTCTTGAAAGAGATTATCTACCTACCTAGTTCTTTATTTATCTATCTCCTATGGATATAAAATCAAGAAATGGGACAAGATGATCTCGAAGGTCCCTTTTAATTCCATCACTATCATTCTTTCAATCATTTGATTATCTCTTTAGGTAAAATGAGAATGTTGGACTAAATGATTACTAAGATCCCTTTCAATTTAAAGCCTCTCACTTTTCCTCTTCTTCCCTACCCCTATGCAATTAAAAAATTTCAGGGTATAGGTGATTCTTACTGACTTGGATCTACTTACTACTTGCCTCCTCCAAAAGGACACTTTACAATGGGTCAACTTTGTAGTGAAGAATGGATAATGAATGGGTGGTCAGATGCCTTTGTGCTCCACTGGTTTCTTCACAATTTCAAGAGAGCCACAGGAAGGACTCGTTACATTGAGCAGACCTCCTAGAGAAAATTTCTGGGTGGATGGAGTAAGAAGGTGTACATCATTGAGTTAAAGGTCTACCAAAGTGGTTCTTTTATCTGGTATTTTTGGGGAATGGGGAATGAACTCTACATGACTGATTAAAAATTATTTTATTGATAACTTTTTTTTTTACATTTTTACATCATTATTTCCTAATACCACATTCCTTCTACAGACTCCCTTCCCCCCAACAGGAGTACAATTAGGCAAAAGAAACGAACACATTGATCATCATGATATAGTGGAAAGAGTGCTAAACTGTTACTGGACTTGAATTTGAATCCTTATTGCCACTTATGACTTTGGGCAAATCACTTAGGACCAGTTTCCTAAACTATAAAATGAGTGTTCAATCCAATGTTTTCTATAGTCCATTCTAACTCATTCTAACTTTAATTCTAGGATCTGGGTCTGATAGCATATTTGCTGTTCTACATCTGGAGTCCACCACCTCTCTACTGAGATGATTAAGGTCACTGGACAGATTTTTCTGGCTAACATGACAGAGTTTTCTGGATGGCTCAAGCTTATGCTGACTGAGATTAGGTAGAGACATCCTGGAAGAAGGGTTAGTTCAGCATAGCCTGCCCTCAGCTCCTGTTTCCGTTTCTGATACCTGGTTAAGAACATTGCTTTTGAGTGTGATTAAGTTTACATGAATATGGAAGCTTGAGGTTCATTGCATATGTTTGGGGGATCTTATAGAGTAGCAACCAAGAAGATATTGAATGTTAGCTTAAAAGTCATTGAATCAGCAGTCGTTTTGATTTATCTATTTTTTTTTTAGCTAATTTTCTGTTTTAGTAATAATTTAAGGTAGAGGGGCAAGGACTAGGAAAATGAGATTCAGTGACTTGCCTAGGGTCACACAGCTAGGCTGTGTCTGAGGTCAGATTTGAAACCAGGTCTTCCTGAATCCAGATCTGGTGCTATATACGCTATGCCATCTAGTTGTCCCACCTTGAATTCATCTTTACCATGGACCTATTTCATGGATTTTGGCAAATTACTTAAATATTTTGTGGCTCTGGTCATTGGATTTAGAGTTGAAAAGGACCTTACAGACCACCTATTTCAAATTCCTCATTTTACTGCTATTTGGGTTTTTTTTTTATGATTTTTTTTAACCCTTAACTTCTGTGTATTGGTTCCTTGGTGGAAGAGTGGTAAGGGTGGGCAATGGGGGTCAAGTGACTTGCCCAGGGTCACACAGCTGGAAAGTGTCTGAGGCTGGATTTGAACCTAGGACCTCTCACCTCTAGGCCTGGCTCTCAATCCACTGAGCTACCCAGCTGCCCCCCTGCTATTTGTTTTTATTAGTGCTATATGTGTTGCATATATTGTATGCTTGTCTTTCTCACTAGCATATAAACTCATTTCTGTTAGAAATTGTTTCATTCTTTTACTTGTAGCCTCATACCTAGTACAGTGCCTGATACTGTGATAATTAGATTAAGTCTACACTGCCCATCTTTAGATTTAATCACCAAAGGTGAGAACACTTCTAATTCCTGTGCTAGAGTGAGGGACAAATCAGAATTGACTGACTGCCCCCTAGGCATTCTATGAAAAGCATCTATTGTGATTGGACACACAGGCTAAGGGAAGGCACAGGAAGTGATGCATAAGTGACCCCTTTAGAAAGAGGGAGTTGAGTGAGAGATCTTCCGTGGAAGAGGGCGTCTGGTGACAGACCTCTTCTGGTTCATGGAGGAGTGTTGGAATGCTGAGACCCTGGTAAGACTGCTTTAAATATCTTCTTTGAATTCCACGTAGTGAGTTTAAAGACTGACTGAATCTTCCTGAACTTCTTTTAAGAAATTTCTTTTAGTAGACTCTGTGAATGAAGTATGCTCCATTCACCTCCCGGCCTCTGGCCCTCTAACTCTCGGCTAAGGCTTAAGATCTACCTAGATTAATTAGAGGATCGTAATAAATTACCTACTGGGTTAGATTCTTATTTCCTTACTTCCTCTCTCTCTTCTTAATTGTAAATAAACTTTCATAAAAGTCAATTTTGACTTGAGATTATTCTTAATTGAGGCTTGATAATAGTTCAATCCTCTGGTGACCATATTTTAATATATTGAACCCCCAAATCCCTTTTCCCCCCTTACAGTACTTAGTAGGCACTTAATAAAAGCTAGGTGGATTGATATAGATGAGGAAAGTCCTTTAATTCAGGAGCTACTTCCTTTAAGATACTTTCCCTAGCTAACCCCACTCCACTCTTGTCAATCCTATTCTTAATTATATGCCATAACACTCATTAAAAAGATTTATATTATATTATCATTCCATAGCTTATAGACTCCCAATGCTGGAAACGACCTTACAGATCTTCCAATTCAACACCCTCATTTTAAAAAGGAGGAAACGGAGGCCCAAGGGAGAAATGACTTGCATGTATGATACTTTCTAATTATTTTGAGTTGTTACATGTATATAAGCTTTGTTTTTCCTGGTAGGCTATAAGGTCTTCTAAAGAAGGAATTGTATGCAAGAGACATAGTAGGCCTGGTCCTTCCAAACTACCAAAAAAACCTACTTAGTGTTTTGGTAGTCCTTGATATGTGGTAAGTATTTGATAAATGTGAGTCGATTGACTTTTTTTATTTCTCTGATGTTTTGAGATCACCAAGTACATATACATATATATATAAATATATATGTATATATATTGATAGAGTTATTTTAAGACTTTTGAGAAATGGCATTTGGTTGTGGTTTCTGGCCATTCTTTTTTTCCCCCATTGACTATCCCTACTTAAGCAGCATGGAGTCATGGAAAGAATATTGGTCTAAGAGCCAGGGGCTCTGTATCCTGAGCAACATCATTTGATCTATGACAGCCTCAGTTTCCTCATCTGTAAAATGAAAACATTGAATTGGATGATCTTGAAGATCCCTTCCGCCTATTTGATGTAATGAAAATACCATAGATTTGATGAGGATTGAAGACTCCTGGAGAAAGGGGGCTCATTAACTATTCATCAAAGAATGATGGAGCAAAGTTGAAAAATATATGATGATTTGGAATTTTGGTTTTAAAAGATTATTATAAAAATGAATAATATGGAAATAGATATTGAGGATAATAGATATATAATCCAGTGGAATTGCTTGTCAGCTCCAGGAAGGGGGCAGGAAAGAGGGGGGTAGAGAACATGAATCATGTAACAATGGAAGAATACTTAAAAAATAGAAAAAAAGAAAAAAGTTTAAAAAAGAAAAAAATCTGATAATCCAACAATGCTGTGAAACTAGAGAGTAAAAAGAAGGAAGGAAAAATTGAATTTACAGAGCACGTTTCTTACAAGTATGTCAAAATACACATAATCATCTCTTCATTTGCTAGAAACAACTGATATATGGGGCAGCTAGGTAGCACGATGGATGAAATGCTGGGCCTGGAGTAAGGAAGACTCACTTTCCTTAATTCAAATCTGGCCTCAGACACTAGCTGTGTGACTCTAGGCAAGTCATTTAATCCTGTTTGCCTCAGTTTCTTTATCTGTAAAATGAGCTGGAGAAGGAAATAGCAAATTTCTCCTGTATCTTTGCCAAGAAAACCCCAAGTGGAGTCACAAAGACAGATCTGAAATGATTTAACAATAACAATGGACATATAAGAAATTCTCAGAGGTTCTGCTATATGGATGACATCGTGTTGGTGCATGAAGGCACTGAACAAAGCAGAACTTCCCAAATGAAATGTATGATCATTAGAAAGAATATAGCTTAATTACTAATATAGGGGAGGAAAAGCATTTGTTAAGCTATGTTATAGGCACTGTACAGTACTTTTTCTTCCTCTTCTCCCCTATGTCCTTCCATAAATCCAACAGATGGTCCTACCTCATGCTAAGGGCTTTCTTCTAGATTCCTTGACTTTGTCCAAATACCTGTGGAACAAGTTGGCTACCCATGGATTCTCTCTCATTCTCCAGGCATGCAAACCCATTTCCTTGGTGTCCTTCTTTATAATTATAAAGTGCTTAGCACATAGTAAGTGCTATACAAATATTAGCAGCTAGGTGATTTAGTGGATAGAATGCTGGGCCTGTAAACATGAAGACCTGAATTCAAATCCAGTTCAGGCTTTATAATTTTTTTTTCTCATTTGATCCTTACAACTATAGGAGGTATTATTGTACTATATTATCATCTAGTATTAGTGTACTACAATAATAATAATAATTATTACTATTATTAACCTAATTTTATAGATGAGAAAACTGAGGCATAGAGAGATTAAATGATTTCCCCAGGGTCACACAGCTAATAAGTGTCTGGAACTGAATTTGAACTCAGGTTTTCCAGACTCCAGATTCAGCACATGGTGCTACCTACTGCCTAAAAATAGAAAAGAGAAGTAGATGGAGGATGATCTTCACCATGAAAGGGAGGACCCACAGAAATGAGATGATGGATTCTGCAAAGACTCAAAGCATGGGTTGCTTATCCATGCAAACATTCTCCTTCATCTGGGTAAGTATTTAAAAGCTGACTATAATAGTAGCACAAAGGCCAAGTAGGCAGCCTTTGTGTCTTGTTGTAAACTCTCTGTGTTTCCTGAAATTTAAGTTTAAAAGTGACTTTAACCAAATGGATATCAACTTCTTTTGTGATAGGCACCTCATCATGGGTGTGGGCAGGGTCAGTGTACTCTCAAAGGTATTTTGTCTGCTAGATATCCATCAGGAAGACAAAGGGTTAACACTATTCTATTTCTCTTTCATACTGGAGGCTAAGCCCCATGTGGGTGGTAGTCATATGTGGGAATGGTGTTTAAAAGAGTCAAAAGCCATTATTTCTATGGAGAACATTCTTGGAGAGAGAAATTAATGACAGAGGGGAGTTTGAATCCTCAAGCCCTTTACATCCCACCTGCTTCCTTCAGATTGCCAGCATCTTTTAATAGCGATTAGATTTCTTCTTTCTTATCTGGCTTAAGTCTTCTCTCCTGCACATTGAGAATTAAAGATCCTTCTTTTTTTCTTTGATCAAGCAAAATCAGTCCCAGGGATAGGTAGGTTGAGCAGCTGGAGGTGTCTTCAGCACCTAAACTTGCTTTGTTCTGTCTACTCTTCTGGGACTGGGCAAAACATTTCAAATGTGGTTTTAAAAAAAGAGTGGAGTAGTCCATTCAATTCAGAAAGTTCAATTCACCAAATCCTTATTTAATTCCTACTACATGGAACCCACTGTGCTGGTACTGAGGAAAAAAATGAAAAAACTAAACAGTTGTTGCTTTTGAGAAAGAAGCTTGTATTCTATGGAGGTGGCATGGTGTGGACTCTGATGCTTAACTCAGAAAAGAAGAATACCAAGTGAAATTGTGTTCAGTGTCCTTATGTATTTGAAGGGCTGTCATGTGGATTAAATTTGCTCATCCTAGATTGATTCTAGCTTCTTAATGCAAAGGGGAAAAATTCCTGGCAATTAGTTTTATGGGCTTGGAAAACAGTGGGTCCTCTTCTCTGTAGATGTCTTTAACTGAAGAATAACTGAACCTTTGTTGGAGATATTAAAGAAAAGATTTTTGGTTCAGAGCAAGTTGGGCTGGAGGGCCTCTTCTGAAGTCCCTCAAAACTCTGAGATGTGATTTTTGCGAACCATAATACAAGGCAGAGAAACTTGGGCTCAGGCTTTGTGCTCTCCTCAAGTCAGTGTTTTGATGGCCTTGAGTTGCAGGGTCCTAGGACTGGAATCAAGAAGATCTAAGTTTAAACCTAGCCTCAGATAATTACTAGCTGTGTGACCCTGGGCAAGTCATGTAAGGTCTGTCTGCTTCATTTTCCTCATCCTGGAATGATAATAGCATCTATCTCTTGGGATCAGTTTAGATCAAATTAGAACATAGAGGAAAGCGATGTAAATGTTAGACGTTATTGTGAGTTATATGTGGGTTCTCCAACTCTGGAGATCTTCTAGGGGGCTGCTAAATGACCACTGGTTGGGGATACCACGGAGGAGCTTCCTGCTTTGGTCAGACTAAGTGGTCTTTCCAGTCCCTTTTGTCCCCGAGTTTCTCTGAGTTGACAGATTAATTCTCTCGTAAGGTCCTTGAGAATAAGGACTCTTGTCTTTTAATCTCTCCCAGGCCTCGAACTCTGCCTTTTACATAACAGACACTCAATTTTTATAAGTGGGTTGTTCCAGGTAGAAACAGTGCCATTTGGCCGCCTTTGGGTTGAGTTGTGTGCAGGTGTTTATGCGTAGGCTCAGGCAAGGGTATCACGGAAGAAGTGGCAGGGCCAAGGAGGACCAGAGAAGGCCGAGGGGATGGGGATCCAGCTGATGGGGCCGGAGAAGGCTGGGTGGGCCTGAGGAGGCCTGAGCTCTGGCCCCATCACCAGCCATGGCAGCGTGAGCTCCCTCCAGTTCCAACAGACAGCAGCTTCAGCCATAATTAAAGCTAATTATTCAAAGGCGCTCTGCGTGTGCATCGGCCTCCAAAGCTCCCTGCAATGATCAGGGAGGCAGCAGGGCTGTTTTTCTTCATAAAAACTTATGAGGAGCGCTGAGCAGATTAACAGCTTTAATGACAAAAATTACCGCTTACAACACTGACTTCAAATCAAAGAACAATATCCGCAGACAGATATTTTCATGGTTTTCATAACAATTCATTATAGGTGGCACCGAGGGATTACATTTTTATTTCCCCTGTGTCGTCTTTCTTAGACTCAGGTTCATTTCTCTTAATGAGGCAGCAGAAGATAAAGGGCAGTGATGGCTTTTCCATCGCTGCTGCTGCTGCTGCCGAGTGTGAGGAGTTTAGGGTCATAGAGATAGCTGAGCGTTGGAGGGGAGGGGGGCTGGGGAGGGAGAGTGATGGGAGAGGCTGCTCCCTGCCATCAGGAACTAAAATTAAGACATAAATTCTCCCACCTTTGTTCCGACCATATCTAACACGGGGATTCAGCTTTTTTAATGAGGAATGGATCAGAAGCAAAAATTATTAGCTAATTAATTGTATGGAGAACAAAAAAAAAAAAGTCCTGTAGAAAGATCTGGAATGGGAGGGCCCACTCGTATTCTTTAAGAAGGGGAACTGAACAGAGGGAGAAACAAGGTGCTTAGGTTCCCATGGACTCTCTGGCTCATGGTGTCTTGTGGGAGACACTGGGATGGTTGGGTGCCTGTGAGGGCTGCTGTTGCATGTTGCCCTGTTGGAGCTGAATGGTGGTGCCCTACATTGGTGGTACAGATTGAGACTGGATTTAGGATTTCATTGGGAGAAGGGGATGTCTGGATAAGCCACCCCCCCCTCTTATCAGGGCAGGTGGACATGTGCTCATCAGCTTCCTCTTAGGAAGGTACACGGAGGGGTTGACAGACTTGCCCAGAGTCACGCGGGTAATTTGTGTCAGAGGGAAGGGCTGAATTGGGGTCTTCCTGGCTCGAAGGTCCAATTCTTTCTCCATTATGCCTTGCTGATTCTCACAACCCTTTACAAAGAGGTTTTCTGAAAAGATAAGGACACTAGGTTTGTGGATACCCTTCTATGGTCCTCCTGTGCCACTTTGGTCAAGCCAATTAATCTCTCTGGGCTTCAGTTTCCTCAGCTGAAAGAGAGTTCACTTGAATAATATCTAAAGTTGCTTCTGGTCCTAATAGTCTGTGCTCTAAATTGGAGGGGAAGAATATTGACTCTTTGATTAGGTCTGTTTTGGATCAGCTATCAACCCAACGTGTTACCCACACAAATTATTTTCCTACCCTGAGTCTCAGTTTCTCCAACGATGGATCAGAGATGATGATACTCATTGGGAGAATACTATGAGACAAATGCCTTATTTGACATTTCTGTGCCTTTACTGTATTAAATATAGCAGTCCTGGCATATTATTTGCAATTCATTCAGAGGTGTAACAGGTCTCGGAATGATAGAAAAAACATATTAATTGCCATTAGTATTTTGTTTTGCTGTGTTCAATTTTCTTTACTGATTTTTAAGGGGGAGGGGGAGGGTAGAGATGGGAATAGAAGGATTTTTTTTTCCCGCAAGATTCCAAAAATATAGATAGTACAGCAGTTACAGAAATATGAGAAAAGGCAGATGGGTCTGTAATGCAATTACAACTCCACAGACAACATCTGAGGGTCCTGATTAAAACTGGTCAAGCAATATGCTGATTGGCTACCAATTCCAATAGGTTAAAGAAAGAGGACACAGTGATATTTGTGAAAGACTGATGGTATCCTATTTGATGGTTCTTCTTATGCCGACATTCCAGAGACTCTATTTTGAGATATTGCTTTGGGGGATTACTTTCTGGCAACTAAGGAGGATCCCCTAAAATGATAGCATTCCCTCTTCTGACAAAGGATCACTTATAGAATGTCAGAGCAGGAAGGCACCTTCCCCTCGTTTTGCTAAGTGATGTCTGGAGAAAGTAATTGAGGGAGATTTTGGAAAGTGTACTGGACTTGGAAATAGGAGAAGTGGATTGGAATCCCTGTTTTGCCATTTACAAGCTGTGTGACCTGAGTTAAGAGGCCTTACTTCTCTGACCCTTAATTTTCTCTTTTGTAAAGTACAATAGAATAACAGTTATTTTATTCTCTGCATTTGTGATAAAGATCAAGAGATATAGTACATTCAAAGCATTTCATAAACCAGGAAAGGCTAACACATCATTTGTTCTTTTTAGTCCCTCTGCCATCGGCAGAGTTGAGACTAGAGTCCAATTCTTCACTCTCTCCTTAGTAAAATGTTCCTTTTACTGGATCATGTTGTATCTTTCTTCCTGCTAGGCCTGGTCATAAGAAGAGGGAAGTCTAGAGACTTGGTTCTTCATTGCTTGTTTATTTCTTCTCTTTCCACTATGAATGCTCAAGCTTCTGTTCATCTAGGCATATGAACATTAGGAATATGAATACTGGTAATTCTTTTTATATTCAAAGATATTTTATTTTCCCAATTATATGTCATAATAATTTTCAATACATGTTTTCCAAAGTTATAAGATCCAAACCATCTCCCTCCCTCCCTCCCTCCTTCCCTTCCTTCCTTCCCTCTTCCTACTTGGAGATAATAAGCAATTTGATCTGGGCCATACATGTATTTTCAAGCAATGGCAATTCTTCAGTTGCTCCCATTCTACCTCGCTTCCACCAAAGGATGCACCCTACCATCCATTCAGAATGTTTTATGATTCAACATTTCCCATTAAAACTAACCTGCTTATGTCAAGTTCTATTCTTGGCTTTCCAAGGTGATTCGTAAGTATCTTTTATGCATTAGTGGCTGATAATGCTCTACTCTACTTTGTTATCTTTGAATTTTAATAGAAGCTTCCAGAACTGATAATGACTTAAACCAAAAGAATGGATTTCTAATGATGAGAATTCTAGTTACTAGGTTGATGGGATAGAGTAGAAGTTAGGTAGAAGGACAGAGAAGTTGGAAAGGATGACCTTTCATGTCCATTTCATAAAAGAAATTCCAGAAATGCTGGTCCATTTATCTAATCTTCCAAAATGTAAGAAATGAAATGCTACGTGGGCTGTATTTTATAATTTTAAAATATTAATTTATAAAATTGGTGCTCAACATTTCTAACTAGCCAGTGGGCTCCCTTCACAGTCCAAGCAGATGTCCAAAAAACTCAAGAGTTGTTCAAAAGATGAGAGGTGAGTGTAAGCAGCTAGCCTAGTCTAGAGAGAGCAGGGGCCTAAACCTGAGCAACCAAGCAGCTAGACTTGGAGATGAGAGAGAGACAGATAGACAGAAACAGACAGATAGTTTGGCCAAAAGAAGGGGCCAAAGAGCGAGCAGCTAGGGCACTAGGCAGAAGAACTGGGTGAGTCAAAAGGCTGATTTCCTGTTGTGCAAGTCAACATATATCCTTTCTGACATCATCCTTCAGTTCCTCCTTGGGACATCTCTGATTAGAGAACAGACATACAAGAAATGAACTCAGACCTCAGCCATGGGAAGAGGCAGGTCTTCAGGATGCCAAGACACTTGCCACGTGATTGCCAGAATGGTTGCCCAGCACATGCTTCCCAACAACTTCATTACCGAATAGAGTTCTTGTTTATGAATAAATAAGGAGCAGGTCTCCATCCTGCCTGATCTAGAAAAAAAGAAGGGAGGATCCAACCTAGTTTCATAGCTTGGGAGAGAGATTGTTTATCTCAAATAAGCAAAGGGAAAAATAATGATTTTTCAATAATATCCCAATTCAACAATAATTTTCCACAAAAGGGACTGTTTCAACATTAATTTATTTAGCAGCTGAGTATACAATGGATAGAGCACTGGACCAGGAGTCAGGAAGACCTGAGTTCAAATCTAACTGCAGACATTAACTATGTATAGGACCCTGGGAAATTAAGTCAGTTAACCTCTGTTTGCCTCAGTTTCCTTAATTCTAAAATGGGAATATTAACAGTATTATTCTCACAGGGCTGTCATAAGGACCAAATGAGATAATATTTGTAAAGTGCTCGGCACAGGGCCTAGCAGATAGTAAGTGCTATATAAATGCTTATTTTATTCCATTCTATGCTTAGATTCAAGTACGTTCCTTTAAACACCCTTATAGTGTCATTACATTTTGAGAAGCAGTATGGGGTAATGGAAAGAAGGCCATTCTTGGAGTCAGAAGGGCCCAGGCTCAGGTCTTTCCTATAATACATACTAGCTCAGGAGATTATGGGAAAACCATAGGCTTTCCAGTTTTGGTTAATTTTCTAAGCAAGAAGTTATAGAAGAGCTAGTTTTAGGTCTATTAGTGGACAAAATTTCTGCACTGGGAATTCTCTGCACCAATGAAATCACACATTTGGGTTTAAAAACACCCAGCTATCGCTTATAGTGATACTTTGTATCAAAAATTCATTTTTTTTCCTTTAAAGTCCAACTCAAGTCTTACTTCTTCCAGGAAATCTTCCCTGATAGCTATAATAAAGATTAATGTCTTTTCTTTGAGGCCATTCCTAGAACTTTCTCTCTGTTCCATATTTCTAGGCACTTGCTTATATTTAATAGAACACCATTTAAAAATTGTCTTTCATTGTTTTCTGACTCCTTTCATTTCTGGAAGTCTCATTTTCAAGAATGATGATTAGGTCCTTGAAGACATGGACTACATCAGTGATTCTCAAAGTGGGCACCACTGACCCCTGGTGGGTGCTGCAGTGATCCAGGGGACCGGTGATGGGCACAGGTGCATTTATCTTTCCTATTAAAATTAAAAAAATTAATTTCCAGGGGGCCAAGTAATATTTTTTCTGGAAAGGGGGCGGTAGGCCAAAAAAGTTTGGGAACCACTGGACTACATCCTCCCATGGCACCCAACATGGTGCTAGACATGTGGTAGATATCCAAATAAATATTCAATTAATTAAATAACAATAGCTAACATTTTTAGCTTACTATGTGCCAAGCATTGTTCTAAGTGCTTTATAAATATTATCTCATATGATTCTCACAACAACCCTGCAAGATAGGTGCTTTTATTATCCTCATTTTATAAATGAGGAAAATGAGGCAATGATTTAGCGAGTTGCTGGGAGTCTGTGCCACTTTGTTCCTCCATTTGAAATAGGAGATAATGTTTTCATTGGAGAAAAGCAGACCAAGGTGTTCCATATTGTACCTCAGGAAGGTCTTATGTCTATGACCCTCTTTTATTTTTTTAGTTATTGAATCCAAAAAAGAAGAGTATCATTGCAAATAAGAGTGGAAGATTCCCTAGTTTTTCTGAGCATCAGCAAAGCTGAACCTGTGGATGAGTTTTTGATTCTTTATTACATGATTTTCAGGGTTGTATGAAGGAGACAGTGGTGGGATGAATTATGTTAATGGAAGGGAGTGATGTGAGCTTTGAAATTAAGGACATATGTCAGGCATATGGAACTAGGCTCTACAGAAGGGCATGGTGGCAGGAGACAACTTGTCAGGTTAATGTCCAGTGCTGTTTTACAGTTGTTTGGACTCATCTTCTGGGAAGAGGAGAAGAAAGATGGCATGCCTGGTACTTTGCTAACCCTTGTTTTAAAAAATCCATGCCATTGTAAAGAAGAGAAATATGATTTTAGGGAAGAATCCTTAAATCTACCCAGTTATTCTTTTGGAGTGGGAAGAACAACAGATAAGGAGTCCAGAAAGTCTGGATTCTAGGCCTGGGTATTAGGAAGTCTCTGAGTCTTAATTTTCTAGTTCTATAAAATAATTTTTTGGTAGTTTGCTTGGTATGACTCTGAATAAGTAAATCAATTTAGATAGTATTGTCATTTTTATTATAAGGGGTAAGCGTATCCATGAGCAATCAATATTTTCTCAATTGTTCAAATCTAACTTTGTTTCTAAAGTATTTTGTAATTGTGTTCATATAGTTCCTGGGTTTGTACTGCTAAGTATTTTATATTATCTACAGTTATTTTAAATGGAATTTTTCTTTCTATCTCTTGCTGTTGAATTTTGTTGGTAATATTTAGAAATGCTGATGCTTTGTGTGGGTTTATTTTATATCTTTCAATGTTGCTAAAGTTGTTAATTATCTCAACTAATTTTTTAATTGATTTAAAAAAAATTTTAGTGCCATTCTTTTTTAGTTGATTTTCAAGGGTTCTTCAAGTATACTATCATGTCATCTGCAAAGAGTGATTATTTTTCTCCTTGCCTATTTTAATTCCTTCAATTTCTTTTTCTTCATTTATTGCTATAGCTAGTGTTTCTGGTGGTGGTGATAATGGGCACCCTTGTTTCACCTCTGATCTTATTGGGAAGGCTTCTAGCTTATCCCCATTACAGATAATGCTTAGTGATGGTTTTTGATAAATACTGATTAAATTTTAAGGAAAGCTCCCTTGATTCCTATATTGCCTAATGTTTTTTAAAGGAAATAATTTTTTTTGTATTTTGTCAGAAGCTTTTTTTTCTGCATTGTTGAGCTAGCCATAAGATTTTTGTTGGTTTTGTTTTAATTGTCACAATGATTAATGAGATTAGAACAATGCAGTGGAAAGAACACTGAGAGTTAGAGGATCTGGAGTTGACTCCTGGCTTGGCCACTTCTTTACAATTGCTGTAACCCCACATAAAACATTTCACCTCTTCTGTCTAATCTGTAAAATGAAGGGGTTGAATGCCTTCTAAGATTCCTCCTGCTTTTAGATCTATAACCCTGGACTAAGTCATCTCTACTACGCTGTCCTACTCTGACCTTCAGTGATTCTGTGCTGCTCTGGGATCCTAGTCCATGAGCTGGAGAATCGATCTGAATTAACATCAGCATTCACACTTCTCAAGAATCCTTGTCTGAGTCATCCTCTACCCAGAAGGAGCTGTGTGTAGAAGGATGCATTGAATCCTGTGATGTGGTGTTGGGGAAAGTGGCAGCCATTGAGAGTGAGTTCTCTACACTGCTTGCAGCATCTATTAATAGTCCCTCAAGGAACTATTCATGTCTAATACCTGAGCCTCTTAGCCCTGCCTGCAATTCAAAGGCCTCTTGTGACTGAATAGAAATACGTGAGCTCAGTGGTGTGTTTAGAAATTGGTGACTGTATTCAGCCCAAGACTTTTCTCCAGCAACTGAAGGAGATTGCTGAACTTCTTTCTGTTCTTTGAGTAGTGGACTGACTGCTGTGTGTATGATTGTGTATGATTGTGTAGAGATATGTGTGTGTGTGTGTGTGTGTGTGTGTGTGTGTGTGTGTAAGGGCTGGTTTTCAAATTCCTCCCAGGTTTTGTGGATGAATTTCAGAGCCTCTGAGGCTTCAGCGGCAAGCAGGGTAGAGGGTTTCCCTTTCCTGAGTCTTCTTCAAGCATTAGCCTGGAGAATCTGACCCTGAGCCAGAACTGACTGACCAGAAAACGTGGGAAAATTATCAGTGAGAGACAAAAAAAAATCCTCCCTATCAAGGACTGTTTTCCTGGGGCTGCATTTTCCAATGTGTGGAGCACATATTTTGTTAATCTGTACTCCTGTAGCAGCGTTGGGGAGAGTGGGAACAGAGCTATTTTATCTACCAAAAACAATTCATCAAACAAACTCAGGGGGCCAAGGCAGTCACTAACAAATAAAAGTAAACAGAGCTCCCTTTGTCTTCTGCCATATACACTAACCATTTGTTTTAAAGGTAGGAGAGGTCATATTGATTTTCCTAGGGAATCTCAGCAGATACCCAACACTTTCCTTTACCCTCCTTTGACCCTCAGAGCCACCCGGAGTTACTGGAGGCCACTTGAGAGGCCCCTTGAAGAAGGCTTGGGAATTAGTTACTTAACTGAGTCTTTTCTGGATCATCTTTAGTTCCCAGGCCAGCATTTTCCACTATGCCATTTTGTGTCTCTTTGGTAACCTTGGCTCTAGAGTGGCAATGCTGTATAGTGGAAAGAAGCCCAAGTCCTGTGGTGGGAGTTCAACTCCAAGTTCTGATGCCTTTTTAGCTGTGGGACAGGGCAAGTTGCTTAGCTTTTGAACTTCTGTTTCTTAATCTATAAAATGGGAATGAAAACACTGATCTCATAGGGTATTTTTTTTTTGTGTGTGTGTGTGAAGAAATTGCTCTGTTAATCTTAAAGTGTTATATAAATGTGAGCTGTTAACTGGTATATTATGTTACTTAGAAGAAAGGAGGAATTAATATATGTATTGCTTTCTTTTTTCAACAAAAATTCAAAAATATAATCACAGATATACAAACTTACTCTCCTCAAAACATGGCAAGTATAATCCTCCTCCCCTCCTTGCCATTGGGGGGAGGAAGATGAGGTTCCTATAGAACATAGTTCTAATTCCAAGTCTGAACTCTACACTGGACCCAAATCCTGGGAATCCTGGCTTCTCGGGACTGGTGGCACTGGTGTCTGTGGTTCTGACTCCAAGGTTCCTATAGCTCTAAATCCACATCAGGGGGGATCACCTCTCCATCTAAAACTGAGGACAAATAACATGGGATAGAAACCAACATCCTCTGGTCTATTTTTCAGGATTATGATAAAAGAGGTAAGCAAGGAAAGACAAGTCCCTTCTTTCTCACTGGTTCAGCTCTTGATACCCACATTGAACATAGCAGAAAGAGCAGAGGAAAAATTCTTTGTAATTTTATAATAGAAAAAACTCATGAAAATAATTCATATATGATAGTTCTGTTTCCTTCATGTCCCTTTGGGTGAAGGAAGTCAAAGCTAAGTTAACTCTTAACTCTTGGTTGTAGCAACACAAGGAAAGAAATTAAAGGAAAAGACCTAGGGGTGAACGTTTTCTTTCGCTTGACTTGAGTGGACTGATCAAATAGAACTCTTGAACAGATAGAACTAATAACACTCTTTTATCCAGATCCTAGTACTAACCCAAGGACTATATTGGTCAAATTTAACAGTAGAAGGGACAGTTAGGTGGCTCAGTAGATTTTGAGCTAGGTCTAAAGACAGGAGGTCCTGGGTTCAAATTTGGCCTCAGACACTTCCTATCTGTGTGACCCTGGTCAAGTCACTTAACCCAGTTGCCTATCACTTACTGCTCTTCTGCCTTGGAACTGATACTTAGCATCAATTCTAAGACAGAAAATAAGGGTTGGAGAAAAATTAACAGTAGAGCGAAAGGGAATAAAGTCACTTATGGGAAGCAATGTGATATAGTGAAAAAAAAATCAGCCTAGGTCTTGGAAAATCTGAGTTCAAATCTTGCCTTTGCCAGCTATTAACCTTGTGAATATGGGCAAGTCTCTTCTCCTTGGGACCCAGCTATAATGAAAATTACTTGGATAGTTTATCTTCCTTCTGATGCTTATTCTCTGTGTTGCTTTGTGCATGTTACTCCATCTTCCTTCTCCCACTCTCTACCTCAGTTTCCCCAAACAAGGGAGTTGGAATTAGATGGTCTCTGTCAACTCCAGATCTGTGAACTTGTGATTTCTAGACTCTCTTGAAGTCCCTATATTCTCTGAGTCAATGGTAGTTTGTATAAGAGCAATGAGGGAAGGAATATTACATCTTTAATGCTTGCCTGTGAATTTCTAAGCTTACTTGGAGATCATTGACCATGCTCCCTGACTCTCTTGGCTGGCTGTTGTCAGAGACTACAGTCAATGAATTATTGAAATGCATTCAGCTCTTCCTTTAGAGGGAAATCTTTATTTTTTTTCCCATCACTGAGTTTTGCATTATTTTTAGGCTTTCTTTACTCAGTGACTCCCTTTCTAGTCCATTGCAAAGAATAAAGGGAAAAAAATGCCTACACTCTATCCACCAGAACTGGGTTTATGAGTCTTTATCTTTATAGGATTTGCAAATCTTCCTTGTCGGAGGCTGGAGTTCTATGCAGCTCGCTCCTCAGAAGCCAGTTGTGATATTTTATGGCCTGTACTGACCTAATGATGTCATCAGGTCATTGGAGAAGAGGTGTGGGGTTAACAGCATGTGGTCTCCTAGGCAACAGGGTCCAAGTCACAGGGGAGATGAGAGAGTATGTCCCAGAAACCAGCATCAGGGAGCTGGGGGTGGAACAGAAGTTCTCAGGCCAGGATTTCAGTGGCACTCAGTGAGAATGCTGCTTCTAGCCCCTCTCAGACCAGCTCCCCACCTAATCCAGGCCAAGGGAACATAGCAACATTCTCCAAGCAGGCAGGATGCTCCTGTCAGCACGCTGTGACATTACAGGGTTCTGAATTGCTGGAAAATATGAATAAGTAAACACAGGAGTAGCTAAACGGGGGCCAATGGGCTGTGAAAAACAACATGGTAGGAACTGTGTGCAAATGAATTGGGTTAAGACAGCAACTTTCCAAACGCAAAGCTCCCTCTGGCCTTCCCCCAAGCATATAGTTCCCTGTGGTATACATAATGAATGGGCCTATAGATAGCTAGTACTCAGGGCTTTTGCTAGTTCCAGTGTATCTGGGAAAATTCATTGCACTTAGGACAACGATTGCATCATGAAGGCTTTTAATAAATCTGGTAATCAGGATCGTGTCTCTTGGGACTCTAGAATTCCAGAGGCTTGAGAACTAGATGTTTTTCTTGCCCAGGAGTGGAGTACATGAGTGATCACCAAGAGGAAAGAGCACTGGAATGGGAATTAGGAGGTCCAGGTTCTAATCCTGGCTCTGCTATCGAATTCATTGTGTAACCACGGGCAAATCAGTTTTCCCTCTCTTGGTGTCAGCTCCCTCATCTGTAAAATGAGGAGGTTGGATGGGATGAGCTCATCAAATAGGAATACATTATGGTCTTAATTATTGATTAAAAAAATTCTCAGTGATGTAGCCAAACATCCCCTTCCTACTCTTCTGGGACCGCTTAGAGATGCTCTTTGAAAAGGTCACGAGGTCTTAGAGGAAGCTGAAGAAAACCCAAGGTCAATGGTAGAGGGATTAGCTGTAGTGAAGGCTATGGCTGCCTTTCTGAAATGGGAGGAAATAGGAGCAATAGCACTTCTGAGAAGCTTTCAAGAACACAGAAGGGGAATCAAGGGAGTCTGCTTCAGATGCCTTATTCTAAAGGAGGAGGGAATCCTAGTGGGGAAGTAGGAGACTGAATCATCTGCTTCAAGTGAGGGGACTGAAGAAAGAGGAAAAAATTTGGAACTGAGGCTATAGGAAGAGAGCTAGCAAGTTAATAGATTGCTTGCCAAGGTCCAGGTGAAGCTGTACATCATAAGTTTTGACTTGGTAAAATCAAATTATTTTTCCGATTTAATTCATTGATGCTCAGTAAATAGGGATGGTAGGGGTATTTGAGGTTTAGGATTTTAGTAGGTCAGGAATGGGAGAAAGTCAAGGGATCAGGGATGCTAGATAATATGAGATTTCCACACACATTTATAAAGCATTACCCATCTTTTACAATAACATAAAGGACATATATAATCAGGAATCATCTCAACTAAACAGAATGATCTCTTTTTTAAAAACTCCTTACCTTCCATCATAGAATCAATACAGTGTATTGGTTTCAAGGCAGAAGAGTGTGGTAAGGGCTAGGCAATGGGGGTTAAGTGACTTGCCCAGGGTCACACAGTTAGGAAGTATCTGAGGCTAGATTTGAACCTAGGACCTCCCATTTTTAGGCCTGGCTCTCTATCCACTGAGTCACCCAGCTGCCCCCTAGAATGATCTTAAAAGTAGACTGGGAAAGTGTTTATGTTGCTTAGGTGAAGTATACCCTATTTTTAAGGTCCTTTTTATACATTAAAAGTTAATAATGAAAAGGGCAGAAAAAACTTTTTTTTGGTATAAAATAAGTATTTCCATGCATAGCAGATCATTATTATTCTTTCCCTTTTTTTAAAAACCCTTAACTTCTGTGTATTGCTCCTAGGTGGAAGAGTGGTAAGGGTGGGCAATGGGGGTCAAGTGACTTGCCCAGGGTCACACAGCTGGGAAGTGTCTGAGGCCAGATTTGAACCTAGGACCTCCTGTCTCTAGGCCTGACTCTCAATCTACTGAGCTACCCAGCTGCCCCCTCTTTCCCTTTTCTTGGAAAAAGACAAAAGACACACATTGTCCCAAAGACTCCTGGGTATTCCTTGGTCCCTCTGCTCTCCATCATCTGGCCTTGCACTTACCAGTCTTATTCCATATTTATGGCACTCACCTTGAGGGCAGACTCTTTACCATCCCATAGCTTGAGAGAGTCTATATTCTCTTCTGTAATACCCATTGTTATCTTCTCCAAGAAAGTCCATTTTTCTTCTCTTTGCTTATTCAAAACCTACCTATTCTCCAAGGTATAGCTTATCTCACATGTTCCTTAGGAAACTCTTGAGAAACTTAGTCCAATCGACTTTATCTCTAAAATCTGTAGCATTAATAGATACCTTATAATTTAGCCCTTAGAGATTGTCTAGTATTATGTCATGTGTGGTAGTCTTATTTCTCTTACTAGAGTGTGAGCTCTTGGAGAACAGATAATATGTCTTGTATTTTTTCTGCATTCCCCATCGTGCTCAGCACGAGAATGAGCATATCTTTATGGTAGTGAAACTATAAAATTTATTGGCTGATTGGGGTCATCACTTACATACATCTCAGAGTTATTTAGTTGTGAAGCCACTAATTTAAAGAGATGAATAAGAGACTTGAAATTGGTTACAAAAAAGAGAGTAGCTAATTTGAAGTGTAGTTGTTCTTGTTGCTCCTCATCTGCCAGGTCTAGACAAAATTGTGTCATTGGAGACTATTCTTGGGGAACTTCTACTCTCCATCTTTTCCCCACAAGAAGTGTTTGCCTGACTTACTCCCCCAATATCCATGTAGTTCATTGACAACCCAGCGCTCCCCATTATACCACCCTGCTCAGGTTTGCTGTTTTGGAATAACACCTCATGTTCTTTAACGAAATCTTCCCTTTCTCTTTCCTTATCAAAATTTACCTTTATTTTCCCCCCATTATAGAGCCCTAAACTCTATAATCTGATAAACCAATTCTCCTAAGGTGTTAATAGCTGATAAGACTTAATGTGTTATCCTTCTCTGAGATAATTAACATTTTAATGGGGGACACATGGAGTGGAAAAGCTTTAACCCAAAGGAACGTATCCCTAATGGTAGACTTTCACATTATGACAAGTGTACATACATGTCCGGGGAAGGGAAAACTGGTGTGGGAACCTTTCCACTGCCCTTTGAATCACTTCATCTAAGTAACTGTCTTGGACTTTTGTCATTGTTCAGTTGTTTCAGTTATGTCCAGCCCCTGTGATCCCATTCGGAGTTTTCTTGGCAAAAATACTTGAGTGGCTTGCCATTTCCTTCTCCAGATCATTTTTATAGATGAGGAAACCAAAGCAAGTAGGGTTAAGTAGCTTGTCCAGGGTAACATAACTAATAAATATTTGAGGCTGGATTTGAACTCAGGTCTTCCTGATTCTAGGGTTGGCAACCCAGACCCTGAGTTTATGCCACATAGAAAGAAAAATAAAAGTTACCCATAGGAAGATAAGTTTTTATTACAAAATAGTGAATGTTTCAGGCAAGGGATGATAAATAGCATGCTAACTATGGATTAAAGCAGCTTCTTGAGAAGGACAGGTATGCCAAAAGAGAGGAGTATGTAAAAAAAAATCATATTCTGGTCCTTCCTTCCTCTCCATGCTAGGAAATTAGGCTTGGAAAACAGTCCAAAGGAGTCGGTTTCTTGCAAAGGCCAAAGTACCAGAAAAACTCAGGGTGATGCTGGAGAGTTGTGCTTGAAATGGTAAGATCCTTCTTTTTCTTTATGCAACATAATTAAAAGATAATAGTACCATGTAGCACAGTTTTATGAAGCAATAATCCAGTTCCCAAATGGATAAACTATAAACCTGACGGCCAAGTCATTTATCCCAATGAGGGAACCAGATTATTGCAGGGGAAAGCAGTGGGATGGCACTGTTATAATTATTTTGCTACATGAGCTTAAATAGGTCCAAGACTCTCTCAATGTGGATTCCTCTCATCTATGGTTAGGGAAATGGAGGCTTTAAATTTAAAAGAAACAGAGGAAAACAAGCTCAAATGTGGCAGGAGTAAGCAGAGTTCTGACCCTTGACACTGACCTTGGGTGGAGAGTTGGTCAGGATAATTCAGCTAGACTGGGCAAATTTTATCTAATAAGAATAGAATTTCATAAAATCTCATCATGAGAATCATAACCCCTCACAGTTTATCACCTCCCCCAAAATACCAGTTTCTGAGGACAGTGGAGTTAGAAGTAAGCATCTCAACCTGAAATATGACCTGGAAATCTATTAAGGATCTCTGGAGCCTACTTAGTGAGCCCCAAATTATAGAACATCCCTATCTTCAAAATGGAGAGATATTGTTGAGTAAATGCCTACTTTCCCTAATGGAATAGTCAGAGCTTGGAAGACAGCCCCCTTTCTCCTTGCGTGCTTTTCAGCCCTATTTTCCAGTCTGTATGATAGCCAGCACCACTTACAAGCCAAGTGCTCTAGCAATTTTTTTTCTATCCT
>NC_058131.1:382831343-382918644 GCF_016433145.1 Gracilinanus agilis | reverse complement strand
CTTTCCTTTCCTTTCCTTTCCTTTCCTTTCCTTTCCTTTCCTTTCCTTTCCTTTCCTTTCTTTTTGTTTTTTTCCCTTTCCTTTCCTTCCTTCCTTCCCTTCCTCCTTCCCTTCCTCTTCTGTCTAGATGTTGACTCATACTGGTAGAAGGAGTTTCCTGAACTGGAAGTTTCTTATACAATTGAAATCACAGGTTTGGTTCCTATCCTTAGGCCTAACTTAGAGGTTAGGGATTATACAACAATTGAACACAAAATTAGAGACTGTGGAAATATTGAAACTCCATCAGAGTCTTCTTGTTGTACCCCTGAATCTAAGCTTCTGAAGACTATGCTGGGGACCATAACCCTTGAGAAGATCTACCATACTGGAAGAGCTTTTATTACTCTCTTGGAAATGGTTTGCATTCTTGTCTTTCATCTGAAGATTATCTGAGCTAAGTTGGAAAAATTTTATCACCAAAGTGTTGGCCATCTAGTGTTGAACATCCCTGCCAGCAATAGTAACTCATAAATACCTAAGTCATAGGAAAGATTGAGTTTTGCCTCAGTGAAGAATACCTACATTGAGAGAATTAGAAATCCATGAAGAATTTTTCCTAAATCATAGTAGAGGATAAAACATATTGGACTTGGAGTCAGGGAATTAGCTATAAATCCTGATTCTTCTATTTACTTCCTATGTGACATTGTGGACAAATCACCCAACTCCAATTCTTAATTCCTCATCTGTGAAATGAGGAGATTGGATTCGATGGCCTCTGGAGTACCCTCCAGCCCTCAATCTAGGATACTACTACTCTAGAGTGTTTTGTGTTGTTGCCCATAGTGGTTCTGTGTACTCATTCACATAAGTCTATGGAGAAAGCTCTCTGAAATATCTTTAGAGTTTCTTCCACCTCAGCCTTCCCTAAGGGAAGGTTTGATTATTATCTGGAGTCGAAGCAGAAGATTGGTTCCAAAGGCCAACCACTATGCTTTCCTCAGAGAGAGGGGATACTCGGCTAGAATTATGTCTATCTGTCCCCTAAATATTATCAGTCTAAGGGAGATAATCTGAGGTTCAAGCTGAGCTCCTGATTGCTATCCCTTAATGGGGAAAGAGAGCCCCAAGCTATATAGGGTGTTCCCAAAGTCTTAGTGCAGTTTTCAATTATTAAAGCTTAAAGCTTAAGCTACTGAAGTTTAAAACTATACTGAGTCTTTGGGATACCCTGTATATTCAAAGCTTGACTCCCTTCTTATTAAGTGTCAGTTCCACAAAAGTCATCCATAGCATATTAGCAAGTAAATCCACTTATTCAAATTCAGAGAGAATATTCAGATGAGACTATACCAGACAATATAGAGAGTGAATGAGCCTTTCCTCTGGAAGTGAGCTGTTTCAGTTTAACCACAAGTGAGAGTCTCAGATCTTACCCAAGGGGAAATGCTCTGAAATATCCAATGTAGTGAACTAGAGGTAGGTATGTGTCTGGGTCATCTATGTTGGCTTCCTCCCCGAGCCTTTTTCTCCCTTTAGGGACTTCTTCCTGAAGAGACTCTGAAGCAACATGTCTTTCCCCAGAAGAAACCAGAAACTGGAAGACCAGGATCTGGCTTTTCTCAAATTTCAATCATGCAGGTACAGAGCATTGAGCCACCGATATCCACTAATAAGGAAAATCTTATGTGACTGGGCCTGAGTTGATTATATTATTTTTCTTTTTGTACTCTTCTTTAACAACTGAGGGATAGGAGGCCAGGTGGCATAATGAACAAAGCTCTTAATGTTTAAATCTTTCCTCAGACACTTTTATCTGTGTGATCCTGGGCAAATCACTTAACACATTAAGCCTCAGTTTCCTTATCTATAAAATATGAACAATAGTAGTAACTATCTTACAGAATGGTTGTAAGGACCAAATAAGATAGCATATGCAAAACTTAAATTCTTAAAAATAACTTAAAATCTTAAAGCATTATATTAATGGTAGTTATTATTGTTATTGTAGAAACAACAGGTTTTATTTAGTTCAACTGTGCACCTGATATGGGAATCTTCTCTATAGAATCTCCGAAAGGTAATCAGACTCTGCTAAAATACTTCTAGTGACAGGGGTCTTACTCCTTAACCCTGCATCCCACATTAGTGCTAGGCACTTTTAATGGTTAGAAAATCCTCTCCTGCTGAAATAGTTCTCTAACAGTTAGAACATTCTTGTTCTTCCTGGTAACTTTCATGCTTTAGTCCTGGTTTTGCCCTGTGATTCAAAAGAGAATAAATAGAATTCCTTTTCTATATATCCTTATAAAGAAAGTTTATCTCGTTTCCCCTTCGTCTTCTCTTTTCCAGGCTGAAGACTCCCAGTTCCTCAAACCATTTTTCATATGATAATATTTTTAGTTTATCAACGTCCCTCTTAAAATCATGTTGCTCAGTACGGATTACTATGCACTAAGGTATTTTGACCAATATAGTGGATGACTACCTCCTTTGTTCTGGATTCTATATTTCTATTAAAGCAAAGGAAGGCTGTGTTAGTTTCCCGCCACCCCCTTCTTTTTTGGCAGCCCCTTACTCTGCCAGCTCATAATGAGCTTACTGTAGTCAGTTAAAACCCTTATGTCTTTTTTCCTATGAGTTGCTATTAAGCCAGATCTCTTTCCCATTCATATTTTTGTTTTATTTTGTTTTAGTTTTTGAGCCTAGGTCTCTTTATCTTGAGCAGTGTGGACATTTAGGGGGCTACTCAAGGGACTGATCTCACTATTGTCATTGGAGCTTTGACTGCTCTGTTTCTAACCTGGGCATACTAATTCTTTTTTAGGAAACTGGGTGTCCCCCTGCTTCTGTGTAGGGACCTACTATATTGATACTAAACTCAATGTAGACAGCCTGGCCCACTGCAGTTCAGAACTCTGGAGCACAAACAATCCACCAGCCTTAGCTTCCTTACCTTTATTCCTATTAAATTTCATTTTGTTAGATTAGCCCATCATTTTCTTCTGTCAGCATATTTTTATATCCCGGTTTTGTCATCTACTGTGTTAACTATTTCTACCAGCTTTGTGTCATCAGAAAATACCATCATTTCAAAATGAATACATGACCTAGACATAAAAGGAGATTTCATAAGCAAATTATAAGAACAGGGAACATATTACCCATCAGATTTATGAACACGACAGGAATTTATGAGTAAACAGAAGATGGAGAGCATTGTGAGGTGTAAAATGAATAATTTTGATTACATTAAATTAAAAAGTTCCTGTACAAATAAAATGAATGTAGCCAAGATTAGAAAGAAAGCAGAAAATTGGGGAAGATTTATAGTTTCTTGGATAGAGGTCTTATATCAAAAATATATAGAGAACTTTGTCAAATTTATAAGAATAAGAACCATCCCCCAATTGATAGATGGGCAAGAGATGGGAACAAATAAATTTTGTATGAAAGAATCAAAGTCATATATAGTTATGTGAAAAAAGGCTCTAATCACTATTGTTTAGAGAAATGCAAATCAAAGCAATTCTGAGATATTAGATTGGCTAAAATGGACAAAGGGCAAAATGAAAAATGTTAGAGGGTATATGGAAAAATGGAGATATTAATATGTTGTTGGTAGAACTGTGAGTTGATCCAATCATTTTGGAGAACAATTTAGAATTATGAGTTATAAAATTGTCTATACTTTTAGACTCAGTGTTCCATTGCTGGGTTTATTTCACAAGGAGATCAGGGAAAAAGGAAAAAAAAACACCCCTTTAATTTCAAAGACATTTTTAGCTCTATTTTTGATGGTAAATAATTGGAAATTAAGAGGATATTTATCAATTGAGGAATGAATAGACAAGTTGTGGTATATGATTGTGACAGAATACTGCTGTGCCATAAGTAATGATAAGCAGGTTAATTTTTAAGAAATTAGAAAGAACCATGTGAAGTAATGAATAAGGAAATGAGTGGAACCAAGAGAATATTACATACAGCTATAGAATTAATATTTGAAGAATAACTTGTGAATGTCCACCTATTGAGAATGAACTTAAAAGTAGAAACATGAAAGACACAATCTATATACACATATCTTTTTGTCCCATAATTCCTTCTGTGGTGTGGGGAAGAAAGAGAGAGAAGTTGAGATATCTGGGAATTAATTCTATTAAATAAACAAATTTAGAAATGAAAAGAAAATACCCTCATGGATAATTCATTAGGTTTGTGTCAGAAAGCTTGAATTCTTGTCTTGGCTTCAGTGCATTAAATATGCAACTCTGGGCACATCAGTCAACATTTCTAATATGCAGTTTTCTCATCTATGAATTGAGAATAATAATATTTTCATTAATTACCTCATAGGGATGTAGGAGGGAAAGCACTTTTAAACTTTAAATGTTGGCTCCTATTATCATTATTGTATATTTGTATCTAAGACCCTAATAGAAATATCGAGTGGGACAAAGGCAAAGAAGGATCTCTATCCACTAGAAACTTCTTTTCAGGATAACTTTAATTAATACTCTTTAGTATGGCCATATTATCAGGCAGGAATCTCTCTACTTGTGCTATATCCAACCCATATTTTTTTGTTTATTTATAGGAATAACATGAGATTGTACAATACTTTCCATATATCTATGGAATTTCTCTAATGATCCAGTCTAGTGACTCTCAAAAGGAAATAAAGTCAGTTTGGCTGATGACACACCTATCTGCCCCTACATGACTTATTCTTTGAGAACCCATGATAGCTTGTAGTGATCATCTCTTCCTTTTTCTGACATTCTTCCTCTAACCTCTTGTCAGGTTTCATCTCAAACTTTACTGGAAAAAAAGAGGCCATTTCCTATGAGCTTCCTCTTTTTTCCTACTCTGTATTTAGAAACATATCAACATTATCCCTCATTTAGTCTTCTTTTACTACAGCCTTTGACAAAGTGGCGGCCCTTCTTATTAAAGTCAGACTCTCTAATTGTACCCTTGATGCCATCTTCTCTGTGTTTTTTTCCTAGCAGATTGACCTCAACATCCTCTCTTCCTTCCCCTTTGAATCTTCAATGTCTTTCTGTCTACTGGCTCACCTCTTGCCAACTGCAAATACTCTTAGTTTCATTAAAAACAAAAACAACACACATTCGACCCCAGCATTCTCTTAAGCTATATTCCTATATTTTTGCTCCTTTTTACAGGAAAACTAGAAAAAAAACTGTCTAGACTCATAGCCTCCACTTTCTCTCCTTTCAACCACCAATTAACCCTTTGGCTCCTGAATTCATCATTCAACTGAAACTTCTCCCTCCAGTTACAGCAATCTATTAAACATCAAATCTTATGGACTTTTCTCAATCCTCCTCCTTCTTGACCTTTCTTCAGCCTTTGATCTTGGATGTTGATCACTCTCTCTTCCTAGTTACTTTCTCTTCCATGACACTGCTTTTTCTTACCTGTCTGAACCTTCTCAATCTTTGCTCTCCACATGCTCTCCTTTGGCGATCTCATCAATACCTAACAGGTCAGTTATCTTTACACAGACAAAGCATTGCCTTAATCTATCCATGGAACAGCAGCCCCACCTACCCAGTTGCCTTTTGGATATTTTAAACTGAATATCCTATGGGCATCTCCAACTCAACCTATCCAAAACAGAGCTCAGTAGCACATTCCCTAACTCCAATTCCTTTCCAAACTTTTCTGTTTCTGTTGAAGGTCAGACTAACCTTCTAGTCTCCAAGATTTACAATCTTAGAGTTTTCCTTGTTGTTTTATTTGTCCTCATCTTATGTATCTAATCATTTACTAAGTCTTGTCAATGCTACTTTCATACTATCCCCCACATCTGTCCCTTCTTCTCTACTTTACATGGATACCATTTTAGGTCAGATCCCAGTGCATCCTCTCTCATCTGGACTATTGTAATCTTAATTGGTCTCCTGGACTCAAATGTCTCCCTTCTTTAAACAATCTTAAACACAATTGCCACAAAATTTTTTAAAGCATGTCTCTCCTTATTCAACAAATTCCAACTGCTCCTTATTACATCTGGAATTAAACAGAATCATCTCTTTTTGGCATGTAAAGTCTATTGCAATCTGACTTCCAACCTACCTTTCCAGTTCACTATGCTTTTTTATCTTTCATGTACTTGAAGTCTAGTCAAACTGGCTTTCTGTCTGTTCTTCCCATATGACATTCCATTTCTTATATAGCAATACAGTACAGTGAAATGACCATTGACTCTGGAGTCAGAGGATTAGGGTTAAAATACCAGGTTAGGTGGCAAAATAGAATGGCAGGCCTGAAAACAGAGAGACTTGAATTCAAATCCAGACTCAGATACTAGCAGTGTGACTGTTGGCAAGTCTCTTAATTTCTGTTTGCTTCAGCATTTTCCTCTGTAAAATGGGGTTAATAATAGCACTTGCCTCTCAGGACTGTTGTGAAGATCAAATAAGATAATATTTTTAAGTGCTTAGCATAGTACCTAACACATAGTAGGAACTATATAAATGTTTTTATTATTATCTCTAATGATTACTACTTTTGTGACATTGAGCAAGCCACTTAACCTCTAGGTACCTCCGTTTCCATAACTATAGAATGAGGAGAATAGATCAGATGGTCTCTGAGGTTTCTTATGGGTCCAGATCTATGATCCTATGATCGGACTCCTTTGATTCCTTGGAAAAGGCTGTCCACCATCCCTGGAAAGCATTTCCTCTTTGCCTCCATCTCTTAAAATATCTACTTTCCTTCTATGTCCAGCTCAGGTACTCCAACATAAGACCTTTCCTGATTGTCCAGCTGCTACTTTCCCTCACACCATAATCTTGAATTTACTTTATATTTAATACATTCTCATACTTATATGTGAATATTGTGTGCCCTTAGGGAATGTACATTCCTAAAGGACAAGGATTGCTACATTTTTGTCTTTATTTCCCCGTAACCAGCATGGCACTTGAAATTAGTGAGGGCTTAATATATTTTTATTGATTGATTAAATGGTAACAAATAAAATGTTTAAATTCTTATTTACAGAATTTTGCTGGTGGTCATCCTCAAGCTTGTTAGTTTTCAACTTATAGAATTACTTTTTCCCTTTTGGGGGGGAAATCACTGTAATGTTTGTCTCTAGTCTTCAGGTGTCTCTTCTGCTCTGCCATAATTCTCCTTATGTTACTGAAGGTTAATGGCATCTACTAATTCTTTTGGTACCCTGAAATATAATTTGTCTGAGCTTAGAGACTTGAATTCATTTAGCGCAAAAAAGATCTCTTAGTATTTCTTCTTAAGTCTATTTGTTTTACTCTTTCTGTTTTGAAGATCACTTTCCTTGATAGAGATCAAGGGTTGATAAAAAATAAGGGTAAGATAGTTTTGCTTTTTCTGTTGTCCAGGTTTATACCCTGTCCCAAATAATGGACCTCTCCTTCCCTTTTTATTTCTCTAAGCATTGATAAAAATCTCATATATAGCTGAACAAAAGGCCATTTTATAGACTCTTTTCAAACTGTGGTTCACTGTGTTTTAATCTTCACAATTGACAAATTAGAAATTCCTGGTTTAAGAGGTTATTATTGTTGACCTAGATAAAATTATTTCATGTGCAGCACATCCCCCTTAGTTTAAAAGCAAATCAAGGGCAGCTATTTTATCTTCTACATTTCTTACAATTCAATTCAACAATTCATTTCTAATCTATTAAGGTCCTCCTATGTGGCCAGCACTATCAGATACAATGGATGCGGGGCATAAGAAACAAGGGCCGGGTCCCAAATTCCTCTAATGCCTTCCTTTATAGAGGGCAGAAACTGGACTTTTGGGCTCATTCCACTCTGCATTTGCTGTTCTGCCTAGTTTCAAGTCTATGAAGCAAGATGTCACTGCTCACCACCTATGATTTCATCACCATGTTGGTAACTCAGGACTTGATTGACACTCCTTCTTCCCTCAGCCTCTTCTCCCCTCTGACTGGAGTGCTGGAGGGTGGAATACCAAACTCTGCCTGATGCCCTCCTTTTTTAGAGAGGGTAGAAACAGGACTTTTTGATGCACTTCATTCTTCATCCTCTGCTCTACCTGATTTCAACTCCATGGAACAAGATGCCTCTGAGCAGGGTACTCCCTACTGTTCCTCCTCTCTTCTCTCCTCTCCTTACCTTTCCTGCCTCCTTTTGTGTGTCCTTCCCTCCCACCCCCTTTGGATTGTGAGTTCCTCAAGGGCAATGCTTACCTTTCTTTTTATTAATTATATCCCCTGTGCTTAGCACAGTGCTCAGCTTGTGGTAGGTGCTTAAATAAATGTTTATTGGGTAACAAGACTTCCAATATACTTGTTCAATCTTTGTGAATCCTTGAACAAGAGACAGGGGTGAAACACTGGAAAGAGTGTTAGACTAGGGTTGGAGTCAGAGAACTTGGGTTCACATCCTAGTGATGTCACTTGGGATGAGCTGTGTGACCTTGGGTAAATAACTTTTATATTTTTAGGCCTCAAAAGAAGTCAAGAGTGGAATGTCTTATATGAGGAAAAACTAGCTGGAGAGTTTGACTGCAATAGAGATTATGTGAGAGTAGTAGAAAATGATTAGCAAAGGCAAGTGGGAGCCATTCTGTAGCAGGCTTTAAATGCTGGACTAAAGAGTTTATATTTTTATCCTAGAGGCAGAGGGAAAGCACTGAATGTTTTAATGACACGAATCAGATCTGTGTTTTAGGAATATCAATTTGGCAGCCTTGTTGAGGGTTCATTAGAGAGAAGAAAAGATTGAAAGTAGGAAAGTAGGAATATCAAGCCAATTGGGGTTTTCGGGTTTTTTTTTTTTTTGGCAGTAGTCCAGGTTAAAGAAGGGGGACTCAACTAGGATAGAGGTTTTGTGAGGAGAGAAGATGAATGTGAGAGATGTTATGAAGGCAGAATCTATAATACTTGGTAAGCCACTGGAAATAAGAGATGAGGAAGAGTCAATTGAACAAGTGATTAACAGTCATTTATCAAGTGCCTTTGAATAATTGTGCTAGGCACTGAGGATGCTAAGAGAAAGCAAAAACAATCCCTACTCTCAAGTAACTTATGTTCTAATAGTGGAGGCAACATATATGAATCAATGTGTACAAGATGAATACAGAGTTGGTTGGAGTGCAACCTTAGAGGGGATGAGAGTAGTACCCAGAGGGACTAGGAAGGAATCTTGGAAGAGGTAGTATTTGACTTGTGTCTTAAAAGATTCTGTGAGTCAGAGGTTGGGAGGGAGAACATTCCAGGCTTAGGGAACAGAATGTGTCAAGACCCATGGCAAGAACTGGAGTCTAGAATGTGGGGGATATCAATAGGCTAGTATGACTGGATTATAGAGTGGATTTGGGGATAGAACATAAGAAATTTGGAAAGGTTTGTAGAGCTCAGCTTGTGAAGAGCTCTAAATGCCAAGCAAAAGGCTTTATCTCTGATCTTAGAGATAATAGGGATGCATTGGAATGACAAGAGAAGTAATCTGATCAGACTGAGGTTTAGAAAAAGCACTTAGAGAATCTTGAGGAAGGTAGACTTCTTGCAAGAGTCTAGGCAAAAGGTGCTGAGGGCATGGTCTGGATGGGCAGTAGTGGTGGTGTCAGTGGCTATAGAAGGAAAGGAATACATGGAAGAGACATTGTAAGGAAATAAATGACAAAATTTGACAACTAATTAGATATTTGAAGTGAACAAGAGAGAGGAGTCAAAGGTGACACCAAAGATGGGAAAGATGGTGGTATCTTCTATAGTAATAAGGACCTTTTTTTTTTTTTTGGAGAGGGAAATATAATAATGAGGACTATTTTGTACAGGTTGACTTTAAGATACATGCAGGATATCCAGTTTGAAATGTCCAATAGCCTACTGGTGATATGAGACTGCAACTCATAAAAATGGATAGTACCTTTTACAGAAATAAAGATGTTTGGAGGAAGGACTGGCTTGGCAGAAACATGATGTTGTCTTTTGAATTTTTAGAGTTTAAGATGCCTTCATAACAACCAGGTAGGATATCCAACCTTGGAGATAGGATCCTAGTTTGGAAGAGAGATTAGGGCTAGACTTATACATTTGGATATATCTGCATAGTCCTTCATTCCTCAGGGAAGAAGGCAGCTACATGGTACAGTGGTACTATCGAGGGCTAGACTTAAAGAAAAGAATACCCAAATTCTAATCCTGCCTTAGACACGAACTATGAGACACTGGGTAAGTCCTTGAAACTCTCTGAGCCTCAGTTCTTGTCTGTTAGACTTGATGCCCTTGCCACTCTACATCTATGATCCTACAAACGCTAACTAGGAGAGTGACCTGCCCATCAGACAGACTAGAATTTCTCCTAACTCCAGTTCTAAATTGATTGCTAGCCTTCCTGTGCCTTCCTTCACTGTTTGTGAAATGATACTTCAAAGGATCTGCTTCCTGAAGGCTTTGATCTGTTTAGAACTTTGAGCAAGCCAGAACACCAGATCTGGACCTGGCTTCTGCGGTCTTGACATGATTGTTTCTTCCATCTTTTTCAATCTTATTTTACAAACTCATTCAGGGGAGCTTCTTTGCAGTTCTCTGCTTTGGCTTCAGTGCATAATCAAACTCAGTTCCAAATGTTCTCCCTTAAACACTTGGATGGGAGGAACATTTTCACTAGGTTAGAGCTTCTCCTCCCAGTCACATAGCTTTAGGAACAAAAAAGGTGTGGGGACAGATGCTCCATTTGGCCTTTTTGAAAGCACTTCATAATCTGGCTCCAAAAAACCTTTCCAGGCTTCCTGTATATTATTCTCCTTCCCATACTATGTTCCAGCCAAACTGGCTTAATAACTACTCCCCGTGCCCAATATTCTATCTCTTGTCTGTGTTTTTGCATGGGCTGGCCTCCATCCCTAGAATGTTCTCCTTCCTTAAGTCTGCCCAGTAAAATCTCTAGCTTCTTACAAATCTTCCCTCAGGGGCACTTTCTTCTACAGGGAGCCTATCCTGATTTCCCCAGATGCTAGTCCCATCCTTGTGCAACCTACCTTCTCTCTACTTTATAATTTAATTTTTTTGCACATAAGTACATTTTGTTTTATCCCAAATAGAATTGAAAGTCATTGAAGGCAGTCATTGTTTCATTTTTTGTTTTTGTATTCTTGGAGCCTAGCACCATGTCTGGCATCTTGGGAGCATAATAAACATTTGCTGAATGAAGGGAGGAATGAATAAGGCTGGGAAACTAATCAAAGTGTCCACACCTCCCCTTTGGTTATAATGGTCACAGGTTTGGGAAGATCCACTTGATTCCTGATTGAACTGGCTTGGCAGAAATATGATGAGTTTTTGGACTTGAGGTTGAGATGCCTACAGGACAACAAGATGGGATATCCAGCAGGCAACTGGGAGGCAGGATTGGAGCTTTGGAGAGAGATCAGGCTAGACATATATTTTGCACATTAGAGACAATGGGCCAGCAAGAAACCTTGCAAATCTATTTGAAGTGCCCCAGGAATTCTGTGGGAAGAAGAGAAAGGAAACATAATGAATGGTTACTCTGTTAAGCATTTTATATTTCAAAGTTCCACTAGTAGAAAGAGTACTGGCCTGTGAGAGTCTGGAAACCTGGGTCCTAATTCAAGTTCTGGTCCCATGTTTCAATATCTGTAAAATGAAGAAGTTGAATGAAATGCTAAAGTCCTTTCCAGTCCCAAATCCACACACACACACACACACACAAACATACGAGCTCAAAGCTTAACATATCTTCTAATACTCTCGTTGGAGCTAAGGATACATTTCCTTTCCCAAACTAAAAAGTTCAAAGTTGTTTAAGAGAAAATTAAAAAAAATCCAGGTGCTTGTTGGCTCTCATTTCTATTCCGTGGCTTAGGAGTTGTGAGATACCAGGGGTTCAATATCTTGTGTCTGGGCTCCCCGCCCCTGTGAAATATTTTTCACTTTTGCTTAGGATGCCAAAACATCAGATGCTATTCCAAACAAAGAATCCACTCTTCAAATAAGGGAACAATCAGCCCAGCAGAGAATTTTTGGAAGAAGACAGGGAAAATGCTTTTGAACCATGTGTAATGGATATCCAAAGGGCCACCTCCTAGAGCCCGGCTCCAGCCAGGCCAGGTTGAGACAGTGTTGGGTTTGTCCAGGATAAACAGTAGGCTCAGGCTTGGGCCTTTTCCAATTAAAGATTTAATTTTAAATAAAAATGCTAGAGCTTCAGATAGGCTCCTCTAGAGACCCAGTAGATGCTATTGCATTCTAGGGACATAAGATGGGGCTAAAATCTCTCCAAAGCTACTATTCTAGGTGTCTTAACTGACTAGCTAAGATCACAGCAGGGACCTCAGACGTCACACCTGGAAGCTGGAATGAACATTATAAAATTGGCAAGGCTGAAAAGGCATTAGTAAACATTATTAAGAATTCCTTGCAGGCAATTAGACTCCAACAATATCTTTGGAGAGGGTTTTTTTTGGTGGGTTTTTTTTTTTTTTGCATCTTTATTTCTATCTTGCTAATGAGAGACTAATGAGCCACAGACTTGTTACCTAGAAGGAATATCTCGGCAAAGCTCTAGTGAACTTAAAAACAGTATTTACAAACTGATTATTGTTCGCATTCATTATAAATTTTAAATTAGGAGGAATTGTAATAAAGAAAGCCAGAAAACGAGTTGTTACTCACTAAGAGGTTTCATGGTCCCTTAAATGGTGAAATGCTAAGATCCCTGCCGTTGATGAGCAGGCAATGGAAAGCTAGGTAATCATGCCTGGGCACAGGGAGGGAATATGTTTCACATTTATCCTCCTCCTTCTTTTTTTTTCCTTTTTGCTTCCTTGCTTTTATTGCATGAGATAGTGGCTACCTTGACTCATGTTCAAGACAACATTGCTCTGAAGGGTCAAAAGATTTCTGTGTTCTCTGAGAAACACCAGTTTCCCCCCTTTCTTTTTTAGAAAATGTCAATGATTTCTTTCGTGTGCTTCCATCCCCTCCATCTCCCAAAGCCAAAAGAGGGAGGAAGCTCTGATGTGGACTTACTGGGTGACCTTGGGCCAATTGTTTCCTCCCTCCTCCCTCAAGGCTTCTTGTTCCCTCCAGTCCCATAGAATAGGGCTAATGAGGCTGTTGACTGACCTGAGGGGACCCCAAAGGCTCTGACTCCTTTATAATAGCTCCATATTGAGCCCCAAAGCTGCTCAGGTCATTCAGGAAAAATAAGACCCATATTTTCATTCCTTCTTTGCCAGCCCCTAATTTCTCGTAATTTTGTTCTGTGGCTGTGACAGAAAAGTCAGTGGGGAAAAGTATTCTCATCTATCCTCCCCTTGCTCTCTTCTCCCAGCTTGTTTCTTTTCTTTTCCCTTTCCTTTCCTTTCCTTTCCTNGGTTTGGTTTTATTTTTAAAGTAAGGAATTTTAAAAAAAGAAATGAAAGGGATGGGTTTCAGAGAATGCTAGAAAGATTTGTATGAACTTATACAGAGCGAAGAACCAGTAGAATGATTGCAAAAAATATTTTAAAGACAAACAACTTTTGTTTGGCAATGACTAGCCCTAAATCCAGAGGACTCATGATAAAACATCTCTGCTCATTTCCTGGCAGAGAGATCATAGACTCAGAATGCAGAATTTTTTTTAATATGGCCCATGAAAGAATTTGTTTTGCTTGACTATACATATTTATAATAGGAGTTTTATTTAATTTCCTACTTTCTTTCTTTCTTCCTTTCTTCCTTCCTTTCTTCCTTTTTGCTACTCCCTCCCTTCCTTCCTCCCTCCCTTCCTTCCTTCCTTCCTTCCTTCCTTCCTTCCTTCCTTCCTTCCTTCCTTCTTCTTTTCCTTTCCCTTCCCTTCCCTTCCTTCTTCTATTCTTTTCCCATGCTTATTGACTACTTGATTCCTCCCTATGAATTTCTGCCTGTTTTTTTTTAACAGAAAACCTGAAATTGGTGTTCGTAATGGTAGACTCGGTCTTATATAATGGCTGAGAAGCTGACTGTCTACATGATGGGATTAGAAGGTTACAGGCATTTACTCTCAGATATGTCCTTTACAAATGCCTAAAATTCCATTAGTAATTACTTTCTTGGTATTAGGCATGTGCTCATCAGGCATGTTTTTAGATGCAAATCTTCCCAGCAGGGGAGGGAAACATAAAGTTTAATAACATTGGGGAATGAGTTTATCAATTTGCTTCCTTCCTTGACAGGAGAGCCCAGGATGATATGAAAACACTGGGTCCTTGGCAGTTCATGGAGAAAGGAAAGGAAGGTCACAGAAAAGATTACAGGATGATGGAGCCATAGATATAGATTGGGAAGGGACATTAGAGGCCATCCAGTAAAACCCAGGGAGACTTGAGAACGAGAAACTCATATTGTAAACTTTATAATTTGGTCTATAACTTATCCTATATCCTAGATTAGACTTAGATGAGGGTCAAGAAAAAGAACAGTTTTAGCCCTTTCTTTGCCCAAGTTCCAATGCTTTGGATCAAATTTAGATGCCCCTATCATGGTCCTATACCTCTCAAAAGGGTCAGCTGAAGAAATTGAGGTACAGAGACAGGAGGTGACTTATTCAAGGTCATACTGATAGTTTCTGGCAGACCCAAGGCTACATTATCAGATGTTCTGATTCCTAGACCAGCATTCTTTCCACATATGGCCTAGGACCAGTCTATTGTTTGCTGGACTTGTTTTGGATTCTGTGATCCTGTGGGCTGGCCCTGGCATGCCATCTCTATCTGTCTTAACCTTGTGCCACCACATTCTTCCTCTAATGCATCATGTTCCTGGTGCAGGCTCTTAGGACTTTTGTAGAGAATCAGGATGAAACAAATTGTCCTTTCTGTGATACGAGAGAAAAATCTCTGCGAGGTTTCAAAGCTGTTAGCAATGCTTGTGGGAACTCTAGCTGTGGGCTAGAGGCTCTAACTGGATCTATAAGCTTTCTTTGGAGCCATTCACTCTCAGGGATTGAGAGGATCTCCATGACTCTGGTGCCTAACTAGTTGTAAGGTGATCCTAGCACGTCTGTCTCTGCATCAAGCAGGGCCAGGATTCACCTGCTGGGTTCTGACATCATTCTCATCTATAGTCAGGATCTTTGGGCTCAGCTTCTCTGCCTCCCAATCCCAAGAAAGAATGAGTTAATAGTTACTGTCCTAAGATCATAGTTTCCTTTAACTTTTGGTCGACTATTTATCTTTTTCATTCTAATTTGGACCTTGCACTCTGGACATGTCACCTAGGTCTATAGTATCTGCCTACTCTTCTTTTTTTTTTTTTATTAGACCCTCACCTTCTGTGTAATAATCAATACTGTGTATTGGTTCCAAGGCAGAAGAGCAGTAAGGGCTAGGCAATGGGGGTTAATTGACTTGCCCAGGGTCACACAGCTAGGAAGTGTCTGAGGCCAGATTTGAATAGAGGATTTTTTTTCTCTAGGTCTGGCTCTCTATTCATTGAACCACCAAGCTGCTCCTTCCTCCCTGTTTCAAAGAGCCTCACTAGACTTGATCTCTTGTTTATCTTTAGACCTGTAGTACCTACAGACTTCTCCTTTGTAGCTCTTTTCTAATTTTCCAGTCTAATTTCCAGTCCTGGTCTCTTCAGCCAACCCTGTCCCATTGACATAGTGGGATAGTTACCTTCCAGGTGGAGGACTTCTGGAGGCTTGTAAGGAGAACACTGAGTTCTGGCTATCTCATGACTAGTGCAGGCAATGGATCTAAGGGATTTGTTTGGCCTCATCTTTGTTCTCAACCAGCATGTGAAGAATGCATCCTTTTCCCAAATGGTCTATTTCTCAGCACTTTTCAATTCATCCTTTATGAATCTGCCAAAATAATCTCCCTAAAGCATATTTTTGACTATGTTCTTTTCATATTCAAAAACCATTCCAGACTTCCTATTGTCAATAGGATAAAACAAACTCGTTAGATTGGCATTTAGGGCTCACTATAATCTGTCTTCAACCCACCTTTCCAACCTTTATTCACATAACTCCTCTTGTCACTTTGTCCCTGCCAGGCTGAACTGCAGCTGTCCAATACCTTATCTCCTGCCTCTAGGCATACAATGCTGTCCTCCCTCATTTCTTTTTTTCCCCCTTCTTTTCCTTTGAGTCCTAGCTTGGGTGCCACCTTGTCTGCGAAATCTTTACTAATCCCTAGTGGAAAGAATTCATTATCTCCTTAGACTTTCCTAGAGTTCTCTGAATCACCTTTGTCTTTATTATATTCTACCTCATGTCATACTTTTCCATCTATAAAGCATGTCTCCCTCTTCTTCTAGCAGAATGTAAGCTTCTTCAGGTCAGGGATCATGCTATTTTTTGTCTGTTTCCTCAGCACCTAACATAGTACCTTATACATAGTAGGTATTATATAAATACTTGTTGAATTAAATTTCCTAGACTCACAGAAGATTTTATGTGCCTCAAAGATGCCTGTTTCTTGTGGAAGAAATATTTAGTGACACCGTTTATTGATCTTTTTTACAGGATATTCCATTTCCTATCTCTGTGTCTTTGTACAAGTTGTCCTCCAGGACTGTAATGCTGTCCCTTCAACCTTTTATCTCTTAGTGTCTTGAATTTCCTTCAGTGTTCTTTTCAAGCACTACCTTCTACATAGAGTCTTTCCTCATCGTCCCAGATCATTTTGCATGCCCTTTTGCACATAGACACAAAAACCTTGTATTTATTTTGCATATATGAAAATATGTACATGTTGTCTCTTTTGACAGAATATAAGCTCTTTGAGGACAGGGAATACTTCATTTTTATTTTGGGTCCTCAGTGCCTATCCCAGTGTCTGGTACAGTGCAGGTGCTTAATAAATAATTATAGTGACCATAATGATATCTAATATTTTAAAGGTACTTTCATGTTTATGAAGCACTTAATTTATCTTATTTGATCCTCACAATCAAATGTGAGAATTGTATACAATTATGTGGTATTATGCTCACTGATCAACTATCAAAGTACTGTTAGAAGCCATGGTAAATAATTTCCCTTTTTTTCTCACTGCCCTCATGTACTAACCTTCCTAATGTCTGACTTCATTTTACCAATGAAGTAAATTTAACTCATGAATGCAAAATATTTTGCAAATATTAAAACATTACATGAATGTCAATCATCATTATTATTATTACTTTAGAGACTCATAGAATAGTAGAGTTGAGATAACCACAGAGACCATCAAGTATGGAGTCCTCATTTTACAAATAGGGAAACTGAGACCCAGAGAAATAAAGTGACTTCCTAAGATCACATAACTTAGAAAGAGAGACAGCTTGGATCCAATTCTCATTTTTTTAAAAAAATCCTTATCTTCTGTCTTAGAATCAATACTATTCTAAGATTTCTGTACTAGCAGTAAGGCAATGATCCAGGACAATTCTGAGGGATTTCTTCTTTTTTTTTTCCTTTTAAAAAACCCAACTGTTTTTTATTTATTTATTTTTAAAATTTAAACATTTATTAATATTCATTTTTAACATGGTTACATGATTCATGCTCCTACTTTCCCCTTCACCCCCCACACTCCCTCCACCCATGGCCAATGCATATTTCCACTGGTTTTGTCATGTGTCCTTGATCAAGACCTATTTCCAAATTGTTGGTGGTTGCATTGGTGTGGTAGTTTCGAGTCTACATCCCCAATCATGTCCACCCCGACCCATGCGTTCAAGCAGTTGTTTTTCTTATATGTTTCCTCTCCTGCAGTCCTTCCTCTGAATGTGGGTAGTGTTCTTTACCATAAATCCCGATTCTGAGGGATTTTTGAGAAAGAACGTTATCCACATCCAGAGGAAGAACTGTGGGAGCAGAAACACAGAAGAAAAACAACTGCTTGATCACATGGGTTGATGGGGACATGATAAGGGATGTAGACTCTAAGTGATCACCCTAGTGCAAATATCAATAATATGGAAATAGTTCTTGATCAGTGACACATGTAAAACCCAGTGGAATTGCGTGCTGGATACTGGAGGGGGTTAGGAGGAGGGGAGTGAAAGAACATGAATCATGTAACCATGGAAAAATATTCTAAATTAATTAATTAAAAAAACTATCCTGAGACAGAAGAGTGGTAAGAGCTAGGCAATGGGAGTAAAGAGACTTGCCCAGAGTCATATAGCTAGGAAGTGTCTGAGTCCATATTTGAACACAGGAGCTCCTGTCTCTAGCCCTGGCTCTCCATCCACTGAGGCACCCTGCATCCCCTATCAATCTCCATCTTCTTGACTCAAAGGACAGGGTCTTTCTTACAAATTCATTTCCATACTATATTGCTTTATCCTTGATCACAAAATCCCAGAAGTTCAGAATTGAAGGGCATCCTGGAGATTACAAAGTCTAACCCCAAACTGTATGAGAATCCCTTTATTACATCCTTGACATGTGATGTTATGATCCTTACCCTCATCCATTCTCTGCTTGAAGATGACCTGGGAGAGTAGTATTATTAATCCCTGGGGTAGCCCATTTCACCTATGGACCACCTTATTGTTTTATTTATTATTTTTTAAATAACTACATGTAATAACAAATTTCTACATATTTTTTCCAAGATTATATGATCCAAACTGTGTCCTTTTCTCCTTCTCTCCCCCCCTCAGGAGCTGGCAAACAATGCAATCTGGGTTATATATATATTATCACACAAAACATATTTCCACATTGTTCATTTTTGAACATGAATAACCTATAAAACCCAAACCCCCAAACATAAACCCAAATAAACAAGTGAAAAATCATATGCTTTCACCTACATTCCTTCTCTAAAAGTTTTTTTTTTTACCCTTATACTTCAGTGTATTGTCTCATAGGTGGAAGATTGGTAAGGGTGGGCAATGCGGGTCAAGTGACTTGCCCAGGGACACACAGCTGGGAAGTGGCTGAGGCCGGGTTTGAAACTAAAAGTTCTTTTTCTGGAGCTGGATAGCATTCTTTGTCATAAATCCCTTAGAATTTGGATCACATTATTAAGAAGTTTTCCTGATATTAAGCCTCATCTGCACTCCTCTATGGTTCAGACTCACATTGCCTCTTCCCTGTATTGATTGTTAAACAGACCCAGGATTGTCCTCCTAGACTCCATTCTGTCTGCCTTCCAGTCCTTCCTGCATATGCCTGACAGACTGACCTTCCTAAAGCAGGCACTGTCTTGCTTAAAAACTCTCTAGGGCTCCCTATTGCTTGCAGAATGAAATACAACCTCTTTACCTTGATATTGAAAACTTTTTCCCATTTGCCTCCAACCTGCTCTTTCAAGCCCTGTCTTATGGCCAATCTGCCTGTCTTTACACCTTTATAATGGAATGGAATGAGCATTTATTAGCTAACTACTGTGTGCCAGGTGATTTCTACTCATTGCTCCTTATTCTACTCTCTGAGAGGCAACTCAGTGGCACAGTGGATAGAGTACTGGACCTGGAGTCAGGAAAACCTCAATTCAAATGGAGAAGTCACTTAATCTCAATCTGCCTTGATTTTTCAACTGTAAGATGAGGGTACCTATTTTCCGGGGTTTTTATGAGGAGCAAATGAGATAATATTTGGGAAGGGCTTAGTACCGTGCCTGGCACAGAGGAGGTGCTTAATGAATGTTCTCTTCTTTCCTTCCAAGGTCAAGCAGAAAGTAGACTAATTTCATTGAAAAATGAGCTTAATTTGTTCTTTTATATGACAGATTTAAAAATGCTTGATGATAGCTCTCCTCCACAATCTTCTCTTTTCCAGGATAAACATCCCTGATTCATCCCACTTGATCTAGTTTCTCATGGTCTCCACCCCCCTCATCTTCCTCGTCTCCATCTTTCAGACCACCACCTTGCACCATCGTTAAGGAATACACCCAGCCTTCGTCATGGGATAAGGGCCCTTCTGATGGAATACAATCTGGGTTGCAGAAGTGATAGTTCCTTTTCTGGGCTGAGATGCAAACCACAGTGTGGCCTTCCCACCTGTTCCCTGACTTTTTTGACTCATGTGCTGCTCCCATAAAGACTATAAGCAATTATACTGGTTCCTACAAAGTAGACATGGCACATGGTAGTGTAAAATTATGGAATTTGGGATTTTAATGAGCTCAGGTGCCATACAAAAGAACTTTTTCCCCCTTTCCATAAAATTATATAGCTTTGGAATTGGGGCTTTATATAGCCTGGACCAAGACATTTTATTTAAAGAAAAGCAACCAGAAAAAAAAAAAGAACAAACACAATTATATGCAGATTTGTTCATAAATCAGGGGCTGAAGCAGCTGCAAGGCACATGTTGCAAAACCAGAGCATGTCGCTGGAACTTGAAAGATAAACATGAACCTGTTTCCAAAGAGGAAAATCTGTTCACAGCAAGGAGCTGACCCTGTTCTTTAAACAAAGATCATGTCTAGCCAGCCTGTTGTGCCGCTGCCATGTGTTTACGCTCAGTGTCGAAGGTAACACGAGGAAGGGCCCAAAGAACAAGGCGCAGTTTGCCCACAGTGTAAGGGAACCAATGGAAGAGGCAGACAGTAGGTAGAACCTGACCCATCCACCCAACTATCAAGGGCCCAATTAGCCGGGGTCATTGGTAGGAGGCCAGATTTTTCATATGTATTTTTAGATGCTTGAGATCCTTTGCCCCGGAGCTAAATACTGTAGAAAAACATAACTGTACTTCGCAGTGGGTAAGAGCAACTCAGAGAATTAGGTTGCTTTAAGTACACATGTGTATCCTGTAGCTACTTTATAAAGTGCTTGGAAGCTTTGTGCTGTGGATGGATGGAGGAGCAAACTGCTAGAGAAAAAAGGAAAAGGGGCAAATAAGAAGTCTCTTGCCTTGAGATTTCTGCCCTTGTAGCCTGGGCAGTTCTTACAGTGGACCATAGGAATAGAGGGTTGGGGTCCTATTGTCTCTTTGGCCCTGGTCTCCCCAGAAGGTGAAAGTGGCTGACCTTTTTTCTTCATTATGGGAATCCAGGATGCAGAGCCCTGGGCAAACTTCATTCTGCCAGATCAGTGGAAAAGGATGGGCCCTCCAGGTAAGGGGGGTGGGTGGGAATTTTTTTTTCTGCCATGGAAACAGTTAATTAACCAGGACTAATGGTGCCCCCAATGCCTGAAGCACACGTGACTGACCCCCTTTCTGTTACTCCCTGAGGAAATGTGGGGGCTTTCAGGGAGAGTCTCCAAATACTTGCCAATTGCAATTTTTTTTTTTAATGGTTCTTTCCGGAGCCAAGTGAGGCTAAGGGATCACTTGACTAGAACTGACAGCATGAAGGGACGTTAGCTAATCACAGGTTAAAAGAATTGGATGGTTTTGCTCTCCTAAAGATTTTAGCCTTTGTACACATCCTCAAGCATCAGCTGGGCTAACAAAGCTAAAAGGACTGTTGGGGCTCAGATGATTTTTTTAAACTGGGAAAATTTAAACGTTCCCAGTGGCATGACTATTTGTCCTTCCAGATGACTACCATTCAATCCGTCACCCATAATATTCTAAGAGAAAACCACACACACACACACACACACACACACACACACACACACACACACACTCACACACACTCACATTCACACACTCACCCCCCCAATACCCATTTCCACACAAGAGTGATGCATTATTATTAATAAATGAATGGGGCTATTTGTTATTTATTATTTAAGCCCTCAATACCATCTGGCCAGAGCAATGCATGAAATATGGATAAATAATTTATTTATTAGGGAGAATAATGATTTTTAACATTTTTATTTTTTATTTTTTTGTACAGTATAGCCTACTGTGTCCCAAACCCAGCAAGGGTTTTACTAAATACAAATCCAATGCCTTGTACTTTTAGAGTCTTTCAGAGCATTGTAATTGACAACCTTTTTAACATAAGTACATTGAGCAAATAATTTATAGAAGTATTCTGGGAATATTTTAGGGTGTTTTATTACCACTTCTGAAAGCTATGGCATGTTATTGATTTTGGTATATTAATATAACCTAAAAGTGGGGGCACACGCTCGGCTCCTAATCCAAATCAGCTTTGATGGCAACCAATATATTTTACTGAAGGAAGCCTTGAACTAAGCAGCAGAGGTTAACAATTACACATCATAGCCAAAAGTTTAAGATAATGAATTTTGCTCATTACGAGCTCCCACTTTGGGTACTGAAATGATTTTTCCCCCCTCTCAAATGGTGCTCCATCCGAATTTCTCATGTAATCATTTGTCAAAACAAACTCACTTTCCTGGAGCATTTCCTTCTTGCCACTTCCCTGGGATAAATCACAAAGACAGAATTCTGCTATAAAGATTATGGGATCACATGCTTTAGACCTAAAAGGTATTTTAGAGATCTCCTAGTTCAACTTCTCATTTTACAGAGGAATGGAATTCTCAAAAGGCTAAATGACTCACCTATTGTCACATAGATAGTAAACAGATGAACTAGGAGTTGAAGCCATATCTTTTGACTCTAAAATAACATACTCTTTACACTATCAGGGCTTCTTACCTGGTGTCCATGAACTTTTTTCTTTTCTTAATAGGTGTTTTGATAGCTGTATTTCAATATAAATGGTTTCCTTAGGAATCCAAAAGGGTCCAAGACACAAAAAAGGCTAAGAATCTCTATGACATACTATCAAAGGAAAAATCACCATTTTCCTCTAAATGGGGAAGAAATTATATTTTTCTCTTTGAGTGAGTTTAGTGTTATAAAATTATAAAAAATGTAAAGCTAGAAGTAAGCTTAACATTTATCAAGTCTAGCCTCCTCATTTCACATATAAAGAAACTGAGACTCACAGAGGAAGAAATAATTCTTCTCAAGAGAGAAAACAAGCATGCACATAAAACCTCATCATATGGAAAGTTCTTCCTTGTGTTTGATATATTCCAGGCTTTCACATGATTACTATTCAACTCTTCCCCTACTTCTTTCCCCACAACAAAGTGATTGAAATAAGTTATTCCTAGATGGAGATCAACCGTGTATTTATGTGCTGATCTTCCCAGAGCCCCTCCAATTTTGATTTTTGCATTTTGTTATCATTGCCAAATAGCAAAATGTAAGATTTGGAGTAGTCTTTCAAATGGCTGCCAATAATTTATAATTCTTTTTAAAAGCACTGTTCATAGCCTTTGAGCATTTAATTGTTGGAGGATGACTTTTGGTCTCATATTTGCATTTATTCACTGTATATCTTGGATTTATTTTATCAGGGATGTTTTTAAGCACATTGATTATATCAACATGAAAGCATTTTAATTGTTTGTACTTGTCTATTTTATGTTTTCTGATCTCTTTTCTTCTTTAGTGAAGAATTCCCCCCATATACGAGTTGTGAAAGGCATACTTTTCAATTCTCTAATTTTTAACAATGAAGCTTTTTATAATTATATCACATATTCATTTGGAATGTTTCATGATACGTGGTAGGAGATGTTAGTCTAAACCTAGTTTCTGCCTAATTGCTTTTCAGTTAGATTGTTTCCAAGTAGATCTTTTTAGAGAGTCCTTCCACTAAGTAAATTATGTTCTCATTATTAGTGGTCAATTGATCAATCAATAAACTTTTCTACCAAAAGATAAACATTTATTAAGCACATAATATATGTTAGGTACTTTGCTAAGTGCTGGAAAATAATTGAGAATAGATTAGAGTTTATTCTAGATAGTTAAGTGGTACAGTGGATGGAGTGCCAGGTCTGAAGTCAGGATGACTCATATTCCTAAATTCAAATATGGCCTTTATACTTACTAGCTGTATGACCCCAGGTAAGTCACTTAACCCTGTTTTTCTCAGTTTCCTCATCTGTAAAATGAGTTGGAAAAGGAAATGGCAAGCCACTCTAATATCCTTGCCAAGAAAATATCAAATGGGGTTATGAAGTTAGATATGATTTAAAAATGACTGAACAACAATGAGTTTATTCCAGTTCTACTTATTTATTCTGTTACCTTGATCATTTTTTCTTTCTTTTTTTTGAAAAATTTTATCTAATTAATTGATTTAGAATATTTTTCCATGGTTCCATGATTCATGTTCTTTCCCTCTCCTCTACCCCCCAAATCCCCAACCCCCAGCCAACAAGTAATTCCACTGGGTTTTACATATGTCATTGTTGATCAATTTTCTTTATTTTTTAACCAGTAATAAATTATTTCTGATAATTTTATGATCTATAATATACTTCAAGGTCTCAAAAAGTACAATTCCTTCTTAGTTCTTTTTTTTTTAAAAACTCTTACCTTCCATTTTGGAGTCAATACTGTGTTATTGGCTCCAAGGCAGAAGAGTGGTAAGGGTAGGCAATGGGGGTCAAGTGACTTGCCCAGGGTCACACAGCTGGGAAGTGTCTGAGGCCAGATTTGAACCTAGGACCTCCCGTCTCTAGGCCTGACTCTCAATCCACTGAGCTACCCAGCTGCCCCCTAGTTCTTTATTTTTTAAATGATTTCCCCAGAGATTTTAGATCTTTTAAATCTACTCCAATTGAATTTTGTCAATATTTTGTCTTGTCTATACCTGATTTTCCAGAAAAGGAAATGGAAGCAAAATGTCGCAGAGCTTGTAAATATCAAAAGTTGACTTACTCACAAATCGTTCTTTTCTATGACCATTGTTCCTTTTCTGTACATCTCTCCCTTTTGGTACATGCCATAGGATGTTACTTATAGTATAGTAGGAGCTTGATAGGTTTTTATCAAATTGAATTAATCTTCTTTTAGCGTTAGTCCATAGGTTTGTTTAAGGCTTAAATGATTACCATATCCTTCTGTTTATGATATCCACGTCTTTCATGAAGAGTTCACATTAGGAGAGGAAGCATGATATAGTGGAAACTGTCCTGGAGTCAGAGTGTCTGGGTTCAGAGCTCAATGGTTCTATTTCCTACCTAAGTTCCTTTTCTTTTGGGGGATAGTCAATTTTCTCATCTACAAAGTGGAGAAGGAATTTGAAGGAATGAATTTTAAGATCATTGCTTCTAATTCTCAATTTATTATTCTGTGATTAAATCTTATGTCTTCTTACTTCTAATAAGGAACCTGAGCTTCTTTTCTTTCCCCTGAAGGCATCATGTCCATTCCTGCCTTTATTAGAACTCTGTTGATACTGAAAGACCCTCTTTCCTCTTCTCCTGTGTCCATCAAGTCTGACTTTGAGGTCTCCTTTGACTATTCCAGGCCATATTGATCTTCCCCTTCTCTGCATTTATTGCTGATTCCAAAAACTTTGGCATTTAATTATGCACTCTCTAGAGAACCATGTCTATATTCAGGATAATTTGAATTAAAATCTAGCCCCAAGCACTTACTAGTTGTGTGACCTTGGACAAGTCATTTAACCACTGCTTGCCTCACTTTCTTTATCTGTAAAATTGGGGATAATAACAGAATCTACCTCCCAGGGTTGTTGTGAGAATTAATGATATATTAATCATAAAGCACTAGGCACAGGGTCTGGCACACAGTAACTCCTTTATAAATATTAGCTATTATTATTATAAGCTCCTTATGGGCAGAAATCATTGTCTTATATTTGTCTATATTTCTTTAGACAAGCACGTTGCTAAACCAACAGGTGCTCAATATATTTGGATTTGAATGATATGCCAAGATTCCCAAATAATTACGCACAATGATGTAATTGCAAGATATTTTCAAAATATAGTGAAAAAATATATAGTGATTTCTTTCCCTGGTCACTAGTATTTCCTTTTTTCTTTCCCTTTCTTTTTTCTTACCCTTCCTTCCTCCCTCAACTTGAGAATGAGATTAGTAGAGAGAGAGGAGTTATCAGGGCTTCAAGATAAATTTTAGTGGTGTTGATCCTTCTCTTCCCAGAAATTAACATTTATTAATGTCTACTAAATGTAAGGGATCAGTGCTAGATTTTTTTTAAACCCTTGTACTTTGGTGTATTGTCTCATAGGTGGAAGATTGGTAAGGGTGGGCAATGGGGGTCAAGTGACTTGCCCAGGGTCACACAGCTGGGAAGTGGCTGAGGCTGGGTTTGAACCTAGGACCTCCTGTCTCTAGGCCTGACTCTCACTCCACTGAGCTACCCAGCTGCCCCCTAGTGCTAGATTTTTAAGATCATGGAAATACATCTGGGAAAGGGAAGAGAGGGAAGCTGCTATAGGACAGTCACATAGGAGTCTAATAATTCAGGAGTTTTCTTTAGAAACTTAGAAGCCCTTCCATATTTCAGAAGGATATTTAACACATTTATGCTTGATTGGGCCAGACATTCTAAAAATGAATTTGGAACTATGTACCCACAGTTACTAAATTGTGTGTCCCCTTTGATGAAGGGATATTTCAATTTGGCCTCTACCTCAAAGAGATCAAAGAAAGAGAAAAATGAGTGAATTAAGCAAAAAATGTATACAGTAGCAGCAACATTATTAAGAAAAACAACTTTGAGAGACTTGGAAATTCCAATCAATGTGATGATAAATCCTAGTTCAGGGGACCAAAGATGAAGCATGCCATTCTCTTCCTAATGGAGAAGCGATAGACTCAAGATGTAGAATGAGATATCTACCTTTGGAAAAAGGCCAGTGGAGTTTGCTTCTGCTTAACTCTGTATATTTGTTATAATTATTTTTTTTTTGTTCAATTGGGGTAGGAAATGGGAGGGAAAGAAAATGAAAGCTAGCTAATTGAAAATGTAATTTAAAAAAATTTAACAAGAAGAAAATGCACTCAACTCAATTATCTATCACTGGTGGGTAGGATTGGAGGTCAAGGCACATAAAGCTTGGGTGATGAAAATTTTAAATAACACAGGAATCTTATTTTTATTTCTTTGTTATTATTCAGTCATTCAGTTGTGTCTGCCTCTTTGTGACCCCATGGACCATAGCTATCCATGGCATTTTCTTGTCAAGGATATTGGAATGATGTACCATTTCTTTTTCCAGTGGATCTAATTTTAGTCTAGGTTTCTCTGAATTAAACATTGTACCACAACTGTCAGTGAAATGCAAAAGGGGTCAAGATAAGTTTCAGTTATGCTTGCTTACCCTCTAGGATACATACTAGGGAATTGATGATTAGATTTCCTCTTTTGGCTTCATTTGATACACAATGGTAGACAAGGCCATACACAGCATGGGATACAACAGTTTACCTCTTTTTTTTGTACAGATCATTCTTTAGTCTCAATGGCTTTAGTGAGTGGGGAATCCTTTTTTCTTCTTCATCTGACTTCATGAAATAGAATGTGATTAGTCTAGAAGGGGAAACCAATGGGAGAGGAGGCAGCAATGGGAGCATAACATGTTCTAAGACAGACCTGAATCTACTGTTATGTTATTTTATTTTTTTTTCAAATGAGCTTAAACCAAATACCATATTAAAAAACACGCAGTAATATGTGGAAGGACAAATGTCTGTCTGATATTTCCTGCTAGTAATTTAAAAATATATTAGTGCCACTTTTCTACTACATACTTCAGAAGAAGTGTGATGTAAAATTCTATGTTCTGTTAGAAAAAAAGCTTACATTAATGCTCTTTCTCTTAAAAGTCAGACCAAATGGTTAGTAATAAGCCAGATCATCTTTCATCTTTTGAAATCCTTTCATTCCCTCTATTTGTTTATATCTTACTTATCTTTCATCCTTTCCTTCACTAAATTTCCCCAATAATGTATGGCATACTAGAAAGGGTTTTGAACTAGATATCACTAAGGAAGAAAACAGGAATGTAATTATGCCCCTAATACATGCTAGGTTCTCTGTGAGGCATTTTACAAACATTTCATTTGGCCCTCACAACCTTAGGAAGTAAGTGCTATTATTATCCCCATTTTATAGTTGAGGAAACTGAGACAAACAAAGGTTAATTTACTTACTCAGGGTGAGACAGGTAGTAAGTATCTAGGCCACATTTGAACTTGGGTATCCCTGACTTGATGACCAGTGTTCTTTGCATTATGGGCCCATCCAGTTATCTCAGGAGTCCTTGTTGTCAAGTTCTGGCTCTGCTATTAACCTGTTGGGCAACTCTCACAGGACCTCAGTTTCCTTAGCTGCCAAATGTGAGCCAGATGACATCCAATTTCCCTTTCAGTTTTAAAATTCTATGATTTTATTACTCTAACTCTAGTTTAAAAGTGGTCTCATTACTGAGAATTCATGACCTTGATTGCCAGTGCTTTACATTTTGGAACCTGATTTGCATGCAGTTTAGCATGAGGCTCTGTGCCATCTCATTCTATCCTGTAGTTCTACCCACCTAGATTGTAAATTTTTCTGAAGACAAGACCTGTACTTATGCATTTTATGCTTATATTTAGCACAGTGCTGGGTATGTAGTGGATACTCAATAAAGACACTTTCATGGATTTTGAGCAACACAAATGGTAGTTATAAGAACTGCCTTACTATGGAAAGAGGAAAGGAAGGAGGGAAGAAATAAGGAAAATAAGTAAAGAGAAGGAAATGAAGATATGCCATTAATGACTGGTAGACTTAGGTATATGGGTGGTAGGAGAAATGCATTAGGATGAACTCATTTGCAGCTCCTCCCAATAATTTGAGATAATGGAAAATTCTAATAACTGGTCTTCAGATGTGGGAGATTTTACTGTATGTGTTTTATTTTCATGGAATGAGTGGAGAATTCTAGGAGCAGGTAATCAATAACCTTGTTATCTATGCTCAGAGTGAAGGCTGGTTTCTCACTTAGAAGAGAAGATAAAGGGACTTGAGAGAATGAAACGTTCGTTAAAAATAAATAGAAGGAAGGAATTCAGTGTAAAGACAAAGGATCTGAAACAGGGGAATCCTGACCTGTGTCAGAAGGTTGGAGAGTAGAAGAAAATGACTCAGGGAGGAAAGGGAAGAGGAAGGAACACTGAACATTTGGAAATAAGTAAGAAATAGGACACTATTTTCAAAAAGGACTGGACTCTTTAAGAAGGAAGCAGCTACTCCAAAGAATGATGATGTCAACTGGCAGGTGCCAACAGGCAATAGGTCAATCGGTAAAGGTCAAAGGAAGAAGAGCTGAGCAGTAGTAGTTGGTCACTTCTTGCTAACAGGTACTAAGGCAGCTCTTCGTTGACCTGACATTAACATCAGAGATGTGCTATCATCCTGGGACCTATATCCAGTTGGGTTAGTCAGTAAATATTTACTTAGTCCCACTATGTCCTAAGCACTATGCTAAGCCTAGAGATACAGAAAGAGGCCAGAGATAGTCCATGCCCTCAAGGAGCTTACAGTCTAAAGGGGAGTCAACAAGCAAGCAAATATGTACAAACAAGTTTTATACAGGATAAATTGGAAATGATGAATAGAAAGAAAGGCACTAGGATTAAGAGGTGCTGGGAAAGGCTTTCTGTAGAACACAAGATTTTAGTTGGTACTTCAAGAAAAACCAGCAAGAAGAGATGCAGAGGGAGAGTAATACAGGCATGGGGGACACCTTAGAGCTGAGAGATGGAGTGTTTTGTTCATGGAGCAGCAAGGAGGCCAGTGTCATTGGGGCAAAGAATACTTGGAGGGGTAAAAGAGACAAGGTGTAAGGAGTCTGGAAAGGTAGGAGGAGGTTGTTATGAAGGACTTTGAATGCCAAATAGGACATTTTATATTTGATCCTGAAGGTGATAGACACGGGAGTTTATTGAATAGATGAGTGACATGGTTGGATCCGTGCTTTAGGAAAATCACTTTGGTGGCTGAATGGAGAATAGATTGGAGTGGGAAGAGACTTGAAGCAGGCTGACCCTCCAATGGACTATTTCAATGGTCCAAGTGTGAGGTGACGAGGACCTGTTCCAAAGTTGTGGCAGTGTAAGAGGAGAGAAGGAACCATATTTGTAACAGGGATAGAAGGAGGGAGCAGCTAGATAACACAGTAGATAGAGTACTAGACCTGGAGTTGAGAGGACTTGGGTTCAAATTTAGCACCAGACAACTTCCTAGTTGTGTAATTTGTGTCATTTAACCTCATTTTTCTAGCCTTTGCTATGCTTCTCTCTTAGAACTGATATTAAGACAGAAGATAAGGATTTTTTAAAAAGGGAAGAAAGGAGTGGGGGAAGGCCTAGGGCAAAAGTTAATGGGTTTGGCCTTACACATGTGAGATGGAGAATCTCCTAACATCTGGAAAATATGATGGTGGTTCATATGGGTGCAAATGAAAACTAACAGAAGGAAAACATTGCCAAAGGTTTTGATATCTTGGTTTCAGAACTGCCCTCATTCCCACTCAAATTTAGATTTTCACAAAAACTAAACCAAAAATCCTATTCTAGATAGAAGAAAAGATTGGACTTAAGTCCTTATTAGTTGCCATTAATAGAAGACAGGAGCTTCAGAAATAAACCAGAAGTTAATAAAATTATTCTCTGGAGTTGGTTTTGGATTTAAAAAAAATCATGGATTAAAATGAGTTGATGAGTTTTTGGTCAAGGATGGAATTCACCTAGAAGGATTTGTTAAAATAAATGCAAATCCAATTAAATTAATCTTAAACTAAAAAGAAAGGGCTGTGGAGGAAACTGACTAGGTAGAGCCAAAAAGCAGATACAATAGAAGGTATTTAGTATATAGTATGTAGGAAAAAGAATCATAGCAGAAACATCACAAAAGTCATAGGAAAAAATCCTAGAAAGGAGCCAATAATAAAAACTATGGCCATTGATTTTTAAACACATGTACAAAGTATGGGAAAGAATCCAAGGGAACTAGAGATTTTATGCAGGGAGGAAAAATTGACTTGATAGGCATCTCTGAGATTTTATAAACCAGAATCTAGACATTATAAGATTATGATTCTGGAAGCATATACCTTTTCAATTAATTAAATTAATTGATTTGTTTATCTGTCCATCTATTTATTTATTCATTTATTTGCTTATCTATCTATCTATCTATCTATCTATCTATCTATCTATCTGTCTGTCTGTCTGTCTGTCTGTGTTTGTTCATTCATTCATTCATTTAAAACCCTTACCTTCCATCTTGGAATCAATACTGGGTATTAGTTCCAAGGCAGAAGAGTGGTAAAGGCTAGGCAGTTGGAGTTAAGTGACTTGCCCAGGGTCACACAGCTAGGAAGTGTTTGAGGCCAGATTCAAACCCAGGACCTCCCATATCTGGGCCTGGTTCTCAATTCACTGATCCACCTAGCTACCCCACATATACTTTATTTAAAAGAACCAGTAAAAGATAGCATTATGTATGTATTACTAACTTGTAGACAAATAATGCCACTATAAATACATTTATGATGTTATTATACACACATGTATATATAGTTATAGATACATGTATGCACATATATCTATACACATACATGACATACATGAACACACATATCCAGTTCTGTGATTTCATGGGTATAGAGGAATGTTGAAATGAAGAAAATCATTCTACCTATGCAGTTTAGTATATACTCTGAATCTTAAGATACTTAGAGACTTGCCTGGGGGCATTGGAAGGTAAGTGATTTGCTTAGGATCCCACAACTATTACAAGCCAGAAATGGGACTTGAGCTCAAGCCTTATCCCTGGAGTCAGTACCTAGGTCAGCTACCTCTCCATTACATCATATTGTCTCTAAATAGCACTTTATATTAAGAAGGCTAAATCCTATGAATAAAGTCTTCTTTCTAGTCCATTTAAGGAGGAGTGGTGATGATCATTTTGGTGGAAATCAGTAGAGAGAGAAATAGAAGCGATATATTATTTGTGGAGCTAAGAATTGAAACAACCATTTTGAAAAGCATTTTGGAATTATACTAAGAAAGTGATCATATACTATTTGACCCAGAGATACCACTACTAAGTGTCTGCTATAGCCACTACTACTACCACTAACCATATAACCACATATAACTCCTATATCTCAAAGGAATCAAAGAAAGAAGAAAAAGAGACACGTAAAAATATTTAGAGTAGCTCTTTTTGTAGTGATGAGAGGGATGCTCATCAGTTAGAGAATGACTTAACCAATTATGGAATAAAGAACATAATGGAATATTATTGTGCCATAAGAAGTTATGAAGAATATTTTAAAAATCCTTCCTTTCTGTCAGTATTAATTCTAAGACAAAAGAGCAGCAAGGTCTAGGTAATCAGGATTAAATGACTTGTCCATGTTCACAGAGTTAGGAAATGTCTGAGGACAGATTTGAACTCAGGTCTTCCAGACTCCAGGTCTGACTCTCTGTCCACTACACTGCTCCAAGGTTACGGTTTTGGAAAAACCCAGACTTATATGAACTAATGCAGAGGCAAGTGAGCAGAAGTAAGAGGTTTATTGTATCATGATACAGTTATCATGTGGGATATTACACATGGTACAATAATATAATAATATTGTATCATTATACAATAATAATGTAAAAACAAACAGCTTAAAATTTATAAAAACTTTGATGAAAACAATGATTTTATAGGACTGATGATGAATCATGCTGCCCATTTTATGACAAATACATGATGGACTCAGAGTGCAGAATGAGATGCATATGTTTAATATGAGCCAAAAAGGGAATTTGTTTTGTTTGCATGGATATTTGTTAAAGGCCTTTTTTTCTTCTCTTTTTCACTTTGAAGGGGTGAGGAAATTGATTTTTGTTCATTGAAAAGGAAAGAAAATTTAATTAAAAAATAATTTCTGATAGACAAGTAAATCTAGAATGATATGCACTCTAGATTTTAAGAGTCAATTTTAATCTTTTATTTAAACTTTTTAAAAATACTTTTGAGTTCCAAATTCTCTCTCCCTCCTTTCCCTCCCCCCTCACTGATAAGACAATCAGTACAGTGAGGTTGTACATGTGCAGTCATGAAAAACAGATTTTTATAATAATCATGTGAAAGAAAATGTAGGTAAAAAATAAAGTATAAAAAAAGCAGCATTCTTTGATTTGCTTTCATATTCCATCAGTTTATTCTCTGGAGGTGGGTAACATTTTTCATCATAGGTTCTTCAGAATTGTCTTAGATCTTTGTATTGCTGAGAATAGCCAAGTCATTCACCATTTGTCATTGAATGATATTATAGTTACTGTGTATGATGTTCTAGTCCTGCTCACTTTACTTTGCATCAGTTCATATAAGTTTTTCCAGGTTTTTCTGAAAGCATCCTGTTCATTATTTCCTATAGCACAATAGCATTCTATCACAATCATATACTTCAACTTGTTTAGCCATTCCCTAATAGATGAGCATCCCTTGTTTCTAATTCTTTGCCACCACAAAAAGAACAGCTATAAATATTTTTGTACATATAGATCCTTTTTCTTTTGATATCTTTGGGATACAGATCCAGCAGTGGTGCTATTGCTGGGTCAAACAGTATGTACACATATTTTTATAGCCTTTGGGTCATAGTTCCAAATTGCTCTCCAAATTTTTGGATCAGTTCACAACTCCCACAACACTGTATTAGTGTCCCACTTTCCCTACACCCCTTCCAATATTTATCATTGTCCTTTTCTGTCATATTAGCCAAACTGAGAGTTATGAAGTGGTGCCTCAGAGTAATTTTAATTTGCACTTCTCTAATCAATAGTGACTCAGAGCATTTTTATATGATTATAGATAATTTTGATTTCTTCATTTGAAAACTGCCTGTTCATATCCTTTGGCTATTTATCAATTGGAGAATGACTCATGATGAGGAATTTAAAGTATTTAGATAAAGGATAAGTAATATCCAAAGGATTAAAATTTCATAGGGTATGCCATCCCAGGAGAAATGTGAGGTTTTCAAGAAATCCCAAAGACATAGAGAATGATTTCCAATGAGGAAGAAAAAATTGTCCTAAGAAATTAATATGACCACACAGGTATCTCATAACCCAGTTTAGATGGGGGGAAAAGTACAGAAGATGGAAGCAAATGATCAGATTACAGAGGAAAAATACAAAATCAGTTCTGGTAAGAATAGTGCCAAGATCTCTAAAGCTCAAATGAATTCTGTCTGGTTAGAAAAGCTAAGAGCAAAAACAAAAAAGTCATTTGTATAGCTATAATGGGGAGAAAAGAAGGACCAGAGAAAGGAGAAGACTGCTGCCCAGTATGGATGGGATAGTGTAGAAAATATAGGTAATGGAGGGCATCAGGGATGTTAAAACATAATCTAAATAGTTATGGGCACACACACACTGGGTTGTACGAGAGACTGGACCAGGAAAAGGAGTTCTCTGGATTTATCACAGGGATGGCAGTTAGTCTTAACTGTCACCCTGCTCTTCCTAGGCCAGAGTCTAGAAACAAGCAGGCAAGGTAAAAGGCATTTAACAGCTTTAATTATGTTTAACTAAAAGGTGGGAAAGGGATTTCTATACTTAAAATCTAAAAGGCAAAACCACAGGGCAAGGGGAGGACTTATTTCTACACTAATCTAAGTGATCTAACAGGCAGGGCCCAAGAAGCAGTGTAGTCTCTGGGAGCTGATTCAAGCCTGGTACCAGCCAGCCTTGAACAGCACAGCTATGGATCAGAGGGGTGGCTTTGAGGGCTCTCACAGTTTTCCAAAGATGGTCCAAGATATCCAAGAAGAAAGAGTGTGCTTCAGAAACTGTCCACCAGGTCTCAAACTCCTCCTCTGCTTGGTTCTGCTCTGTAGGTCTTCTCCTCTTGCTGGAAATCTACCTCCACTCAGGATCCCAAGGAAATCAGGAAGCAGGGTCTGAGATCTCCCTGGGCTGGCAACAGTTTGCCCACCACTAATGGAGTCTCTCTCTCAGGGCACACACACTTCCTCCTCCTTCATTCTATCCTAGAATGCTCCAGGCTTCCTGCTAGGTCAACCTTAATACTCAATCAATTAACTAATCTTCCTCACAACAATAGTGAAAATGGACCCTGAAGGGAAGGTGAAATTCTTCAACTCATATTTTACTTTTGCTTTTTTTTTTTTTTAATGAAGAAGATGATCTTTGTTTGAATTGGAAGGGAATCAACAAAAATGGCTAATAGGGCATTGAAATCCAAGATAAGTGGAAGGAAAATAGTAAGATTTTACCTAGATGCTCTTTTTTTTTTAAACCTTTACCTTCCATCTTGGAGTCAATACTATTGGCTCCAAGGCAGAAGAGTGGTAAGGGTAGGCAATGGGGGTCAAGTGACTTGCCCAGGGTCACACAGCTGGGAAGTGTCTGAGGCCAGATTTGAACCTGGGACCTCCCATCTCTAGGGCTGGTTCTCAATCCACTGAACTACCCAGCTGCCCTTTTACCTAGATGCTCTTGATGAGTTTAACTCCCTGGGACTAGATGAACTATATCCCAGAGTACTAATAGAACTTGCAGGTTTAATTGCCGAGATGACAGAGAATGGGAGAGGTGCCTCAGGAGAACATAAATGTCCTTTAAAATAGTTTTTTTTAATTAGGGAGAAGAGTAGAGCTTGCCTACACACTATAGGGCTATGAGTTTGACCTCAGACATGAGCAAAATCCTAGAACGATTAGTCAATATCAAGGAAAAGAAACCACAAATACAAAGAAGCATGGATTCATTGCCAGAGTAACCTTATTTCTATTTTTGTATATTATTGGCAGATTATTTGATTAAGGAGATGCTATAGATATTTTATGTAGATTTTAGCAAAACATTTAATAAATTTCACATAGCTTTCTAGTTGTTCTCCTCATCTTGCCTTTTCCCTCTCTAATTTATCTTTTATATAACTTATTTTTTCTAAAACCCTTACCTTCCATCTTAGAATAAATACTAAGTATTGGTTTCATGGCAGAAGAGTAGTAAGGGTTAAGTATTTGGGGTTAAATGACTTGTCAGGGTCACACAGCTAGAAAATATCTGAGACCAGCTTTGAACCCAGAACCTCCCCATCTCTAGGTCTGGCTCTCAATTTACTGGGACATCCAGCTGCCCCTGATGCTATAACTTCTACAGTGATTATCATAGATACAGATCTGACTATGCCATTCATTCAATAAAACCCAATGATTCCCCATTTCCTTAAGGATCAAATATAAGTTCTTTTGTTTATAATTGAAGACTTTCATTACTTCTCCCTAAATAATCTTTCATGCTTTATTATGTCCTATTTCTGATTCTGTCCTATATTGGTCCAGGCAGGCTGACTTTCATGCCTTCTCACACATGAGGCTCTCTCTCTCATCTCTGTTCCTTTGCCTTAACTCTCTCTTTCTCATGCTCTGAATACATTTCCCCCTCACTACCACTTCTGAGAATTCCTTTTACTTTTAAAAACTCAGCTCAAGCATTACTTACATGAAGGCTTATCCACCTCCTTAGTTACTGATGTCAATGCCCACAAATTACTTTGTGTTTATTTTCTTATATATGTACTTATCTGATATGTGTGTATCTCCTTGAGAGACTTAAGATCCTTGAGGCATGTTTGTTTTCAGCATTATACTAGGCCCTGAGGAAAAAGAAAAAAAAAACGACCTCAAGGATGCTTAAAATGCTTAGTAATGGATGTTGTTCTTATGGAAAACATAGAGAGATGGGGGCTAGAAATTACGATATTTGGAGAGATTTGAACTAGTTGAATAGTCAAATGTAATAAGTAAGTTACTAATAGTTCAGTGTCAACTTATATCTTTTTACATGTTGACAATAGTTTTTAATAATTGTTTTCTGACATTTTGCAATCCAGATTCTCTCCCATCTTCCCTCCTTCCCCAAGCCCACAGGCAATATGATAAAGATTGTACATGTGTTATCATATAATACATATTTCTTTATTTATCATGTTGTGAAACAAGTCACATGTTGCTTATACTAGAGAACAATTCACAGAGGAAATAAAATGAAGAATGGCATGTTCAATCTGCATTCAGACTCCGTTAGTGTCTGATATAGTGATAGCCTTTTTCATCCTGAGTGCCTTGGAGATACCCTGGATCCTTGCTTTGATGATAATAGTTAAATCATTCATAGCTGATCATCATACATTATTGTTGTTACTGTGTCCAATGTTCTGCTCACTTTGTATCACTTTATATGTCTTTCCAGGATTTTTTTGGGATCATCTCATTTATCACCTTTTATGGCACAATAGTATTCCATTACAATCATATACCACAATTTGTTCAGACACTCCCCATTTGATGGGTCTCCCTTCAGTTTCCAGTTCTTTGCCACCATATAAATTGCTGGTATAAATATTTTTGTATGTGTGAGACTTCCCTATCTTTGATCTCTTTGGGATAAAGAACTAGCAGAGTAATTGCTCTAAGGGTATGCACAGTTTTATGGCCTTTTGGGCATGGTTATGGATTTCCCTCTAGAATGGTTGTATCAGTTCATAGTTTCATCAATAGTATATTTGTATCCTAATTTCCAACATTACCCACAACATTTATCATTTTACATTTTTTGTTACATTAGCCAGTTTGATAAGTGTGAGGTAGTACCTCAGAGTTACTTTAATTTGCATTTCTTTAATAAATAGCAATTTGGAGCATTTTTTCATATGATTCAGTGTCAACTTAGAATAAGGTTCTTATTAGAATTTCCTTCGTGATCTCTGATATTTAACATTTTTATCTATGATATAGATGAAGTAATGCTTATCACCTGTGCAGGTGACACCAAGCTAGGAAGGATGACTATTATGGTAGATGACAGACTCAAGATCTCAAGTTATTTTGATATAATAGATTTAGCTAAGAAGATGAGATTAACTAGGCATAAATATAAAACTGTTTATGGGTTTAAATAATCATTGCTATAAGTTCAGGATGAAAGTGCCATATCTTGATCATAATTTTTTAAAACTTTTTCCCTCTTCCCCTAACATTATGTCTGACACATAATTTTGTGAAAAGATATCAAATTAGATTATAAGCTCACTTCCAGTTCCAGAAGTGGAATAGGTTATGTTAAGAGGTGGTTGTTTAGTTCTCTTTCCCTGATGGTCTTCAAGCAAAGCCTGGCTGATCACTTGGGGCTGTAGAAGGAATTCTTCAAGTACAACTGACATTAAATAATCTCTGAGGACCCTCCCAACTATGAGAGTTCAATTATCTCTAAGAGGAAAGAAGGCTGAGTATCTATGACCCTAAAATTATAGGTCGTAATTTTATTATTTTCTGTGAACCTACATTTATGAGTGAGGCAGGGAGGTGGTGCAGTAGTAGAGTGCTAGGCCTGGAGTCAGGAAGACCAAAATTCAAATGTAGTCTCAGACAATTCTTAGCTGTGTGACCCTGGGCAAGTCAATTTATTCTGTTTACTTCAGTTTCCTTATCTGTAAAATGAACTGGAGAAGGAAATGGCAAACAACTCAAAATCTCTGCCAGGAAAATCCAAACTGGAGTCATGAAGAGTTGTACATGACTGAAAATGACAACAACTCTGAGATTTACTTTCTGAACTAAAAGCCTAGTCAATGGCTACCAATAGAGCTTGATGGAAGGCCAGTAGATTTCTTAGCATTTCATGAGTTCTGCCATGTTGGATAAGTACTTTGATTTTCTGAGCATGATTTCTTATGATTTGCTTCTATCTCATGAAAGTGAAGTGTGACACTAAATCTGAGTTAATGGTGGGGAAAGTGTTCTCATTGTGTGGGCTAATGACAGTTATACTTTATACTAAAATGGACTCATATTTCTGAACATACACCAAATGATGCCAAGCAAAAAATATTCCCTACACATGTAGAATAGATTGGTCTAAAACATTTTATTGGAAAGAACCATTGAGGGGCATCCTTTTCATGTAGGTAATGGAAAATTGACCTTATGTACACACTAAGACCATCTTCATTTCCATTTAGTTGCTAGATTTCTAAAAGGACTAGGACAGAGCTTTCCTGATTTATAAACCTATTTCAAAGATCAGCTCAAGTACCTAGGAAGTTAAAGTCACTATTTATTTTGGGCATACTTATATATAGTAGCGTACTATTGCCAGTGAGAGCTGATTGTTAAATTTTTAGTATAGGCACCCACACCATGGAAATTATCAAATGCTACAACTAAGAGCTTAATTTTCCGTTTTGTTTTGTTATAGATTTAAGTCCAATTTTAGGCTAAATCTGCATGTTCTCTTCCAAATTAAATGTAAGTTCTTTGAAGGCAGGGTATGTTTAAAATTTTTTTTTTAACTTTTTCCCTCTTCCCCTAACATTATGCCTGACACATAGAAGATGCTTACTGTTTGTGAATTGATTGATTGGCATCTGATCATGGAGAGGTCATTCATCCTCTTTAGGCATCTGTGTTTTTTTTCTTTTGTAAAATGACAAGTTAAGAATTCTGAAAGATCTATATCTTGTAACCCTCAAAGCTAAAATTCTTTTATTCTGTGATCCTAGGTCATGACCTCTAAACCTCAGCTTCCTTATTGACAAAAAATGTGAATAATATAGATTAAAAGTCTGAAAGCACTTTGAAAAGTACAAAGTGCCATATCCATACAGGATAATTCATTCATCTAATAAGTGACTATTACAATTGAGGTGCTGTGCTCAGACTGTAAAGAGGTCAATAAGTAAGCTTCTACTCTCATAGGGATAATGTTGTTGATTGTCTTTTGTTTTTGAAGAGGACCAATGACATCACAAGTGATGTCTTGACTTGTGCATAGATTGGATTTAAGTAAGTCAGAGTTGTACAAAGTTGTCAGCCTCACTCTGTCTTCCAGAGTTATTGAAGTCCACAAGCAAGATGAAAATCAAGATTATTGATGAAGGCTTGATACCCAATGGATGTCTGACCAAGCTCTAGGTGCTCCAGTGCACCTGCTTCATCTGCCTTCGTGGTTGTTGGAACAAGGGGAAAGTCTTCACATGTTTGGGATAGACAGCCTTCTAATTCACCAATGGGTTTAAAGTCTATTCACTACCTTGAACCCAATTAGCCCAGCTGGGGAGATAATTTTATGAGAGTGTGGCTACCTCTGATGCTACAGTTTCTTGAAGCCACAAAGAATTTGGGAAGTTACTTTCCCAATCCAAACTCCCTTCCCCAGTTCTACTTTCCTAAATATGTTGTCTTTCTCCATTAGAATGCAAGTTCCACAAGGGTAAGAACTGTATATCATTGTCTCTAGCACTTAACCCAGTGCTTGTATTATGGTATTACTTTTTCATTCATTCATTTATAGATGACATATGTAATTAAGTGTAGTCCATCAGGGCATAATATGAAAGTACCAAGGTGGTCTGAACTGCTATGTTAGCTTATTTCAATTTTATTTTTTTACATAACAATACAAGTTTTAAAATTTTTTTATATTTTTATTTTGAGCATTTTCCTATAGTTACATGTTTCATGTTCTTTCCCTCTCCCCAAGCCCCCCAGTTCTCCTTAGCCAACGCACAATTCACTGGGTTTTACATGTATCATTGATCAAGACCTAATTCCATATTATTGATAGTTAGATTAGAGTTATCGCTTAGTGTCTTCATCCCCAATAATATCCCCATCAGCCTATGTGTTCAAGCAATTGTTTTTCTTCTGTGTTTTTCCTCCCACAGTTCTTCCTTTGAATATGGCTAGTTTTCTTTCTCATAAGTCCCTCAGCCTTGCTCTTGATTCTTGCATTGCTGCTAGTAGAGAAGTCCGTTATGTTCGATTGTACCATAGTGTATCGGTCTCTGTGTACAGCGTTCTTCTGGATCTGTTCCTTTCATTCATTCTGCATCAATTCCTGGAGGTCATTCCAGTTCACATGGAATTCCTCCAATTCTTTATTCCTTTGAGCACAATAGTATTCCATCACCAACAGATACCACAATTTGTTCAGCCATTCCTCAATCAATACAATTTTTAATAATCATTTTCTGACATTTTTCAATCCATTTTTTCTCCTTCCCTTCCACCTTTCCCCAAGGCAGCAGGCAATATGATATAGGTTGTACATGTGTTATCCTACAATATATATTTCTGTGTAAATCATGTGAAATGATACATTGCTTAACCTGGAGAAAAGTCCATGGAGGAAATAAAATGGAGAGTGGAATATTTCAATTGCACTTGGACTCTATTGGTTCCTTCTGTGGTGGTGGATAGCCTACTCTGTTAGTTTAGAGGATGAAGAGAATACATCTGCCTGGGGCATTAGTGAATGCTTCTTGGAGGAAGTGGCTTTTCACCTGGGCCTTGAAGGCTGAGTTCTTATTGTTAAGGGAAAGTATTCACAAATTCAGTAATTTCCTTACTGTTCCAGAGTTATTCTATGTCATCAGAATAATATGATATAGCTACCATTCACAGCATTTTGCTGTTTGACTCCATGAGCCTTGGGGAAGAAGAATCAGTTTCTTGAATTCATACAATGTCACCCACTGAGTAAACATGGAGATGGCTCTTTTCTCTCCTCCCCACTCAAGGAAGGAAAACACGAAATAAAAGCCCAATCATACTGCTCCCACTTTCCCTGCCCTGACCTACTCCCTTTAGGCTTCTAAAATTTTTTCTTCTTCAAATTGATAATTTATTTCTTTCAAATAACTACATATATAAACATCAGTATTTTAATTAGAGATAAGCAAACAGCAGCAAAAGCTTCAAGGCCCTGTGCGTAAGCCCACTCATGACTTACACATTTTAATTATTTATTGGAGTAAATAAAATTAAATATTTTCACAGCAATCCAGAGTAGGATCTGGAGTAATTACACTGTCAAATTCATCAAAAATTCTCTCATCAAAATAAAAACCTTGATGTCATTTAATAATTTATAATACAAATACACAGAAATTGTAAAGAATCATAAATAGAAAACGGCGGGGTAAGTGAACACGAATTAGTTTGGGGTTATCTTCCTGAAAGAACTTGTCAAAAGCAGTAATAAATTTTTAATCAGGAGCATTTTGAGCCTAATTTCTATATGCTGGATATACTGATAACTCTCAGATATCAAGAAATCTAAATTAAAATATGGAGATATACAGACATTATTTTGGAAAGATGGCATAATATGGTGGAAAGAGAGTGACAAAAGGCCTATTTTCAAATCTTGGCTTTAAAGTTATTTCTTCTCTTTGTGTCTCATTTTCCTTGTCTGTACCTTTATTTTCTCATAAAAAATAGGTGATTATATAGATCAAAATTACAAAAGCAGGGGGCAGTTAGGTGGCTTAGTGGATTGAGAGCCAGGCTTAGAGACAGGAGGTCCTATGTTCAAATCTGGCCTCAGACACTTTCCAGCTGTGTGACCCTGGGCAAGTCACTTAACCCCCATTGCCTAGCCCATACTACTCTTCCACCATGGAACCAATACACAGTATTGATTCTAAGACAGAAGGTAAGGGTTTAAAAAATTATGAAAGTACTTTGAGAAGTTTTTATACTATATTGATACAAGATCATCTTATTCCTTCATTCAATAAATACTTATTAAATGGCTATTTAATGCAGGTCCCTTTCCTCAGAGTACAAAAAGTAAGGAGGTCTCTGTTTTTATGAAGATGATACTCTTTCTTTGAGAATAATTTTCCAGACCAAAATACTTCTTCCAGGCCACCATGACCTCCAGTATATGCTCCTTATTACCTTTGTGATCAAATGTAAAAGTCACTGTCTGGTTTTTAAAACCTTTCACTACCTGCTCCATCCCTATTTTTCTAGTCTTATATACTTTCTTCTCTCTTCATTTATTCTATGATACAGTGACTCTGGTTGCACTGCTGTTTCTCCCAAAGGACACTCTATATGCTAACTCTGGACATTTTAACTAACTATCTTCAGTGCCTGGAATTCTCTCCCTCTTTATCCTCCCCTCCTGGCTCTCCTGGTTTTCTTCAAGCATCAACTAAAATCTCATCTCTAGATCTCTAAATCTAGTATAAACTGATGAGTTTATACCTCAGAGAGATCATAAGGAAAAAAACTTGTACAAAAATATTTATAGCTGTGTTCTTTGTGGTGGCAAAAAATTGGAAAATGAAGGAATGTCCTTTGATTGGGGAATGGCTGAACAAATTATGGTATCTGTTGGTGATGGAATACTATTGTGCTAAAAGGAATAATGAACTGGAGGAATTCCATGTGAACCACAACAACCTCCAGGAATTGATGCAGAGTGAAAGGAGCAGAACCAGGAGAACATTGTACACAGAGACTGATGCAATGACCCAGGACAATTCTGAGGGATTTATGAGAAAGAATGCTACCAACATTCAAAGGAAGAACTGTGGAAGGAGAAACACAAAAAAAACAACTGCTTGAACACATGGGTTGATGGGGATATGATTGGGGATGTAGACTCTAAGAGATCACACTAGTGCAAATAGTAATAATATGGAAATCAGTCTTGATCAATGACACATGTAAAACCCAGTGGAATTGTGCATCAGCTATGGGAGGGGGTGGGAGGAAGGGAGGGAAAGAACATGAATCATGTAATCATGGAAAAATTTTCTCATCTCTTTCCCCTGTGAGATTCCTTTTAATGTATCTTGTATAATCTTATTTGCATGTTCCAACCACTGGAACCCCCATTAGATTGTGAATTCCTCGAGGGCAGGGACTATTTTTTCTTTTCTTTGTATACCCAGGGATTAGTACATTGACTGGTATATAACAGGTGCTTAATAGTTGCTTATTGTTTTGCCACGGCATAACATTTCTTAGAGTGACTGTGAAATTCAAATAAGAGTATATATTAAAAATACTTTGTAAGCTATACATATAAGTGCTTTACAAATATAAGCTACCATCATTCTGAAGTAATAAATTAACCCGACAATGAACAAAAATGGAAACAAGAATGCCACATTTAATGTTAACATTTGTTACAGATCACCTATGACATCTTACATGCTGGTCTACATGAGTAACAAATGAATTAATTAACCTTCCTTCGATGATCATGAATAGCAAATGAGATGAGGCTAGGACATTTCAGCCAAGAAAGAGAAAAGCTTTTTTTTTTTTTTTTTTTTTTTTTTTTTTTTTGGTGAGAAGCCAGTCCAATCTACTAAAGCTTGTAGAATAATTTGCCGTTCTGAAAATCACAAAGCCTCAAGCATTCTGGCTCAAAATATCATTTATTGGCATGGCTTCCACTTGGAAATGGCTCATCGCACACCACTAGAAACTGATCTTCAAACCTAGCCTCAAACCTAGCCTCAAACTAGAGAAAGGGAGACCATATTGCTTTTCTTCTTCCCCTCTTAGCACAACAGCCTTGCTTTGCCTCTTAGTGCATATTTGTCTCAATTTGTTTAACAAGCCAACTTGAGGATCATGTTAGGGCAGAGCAAAATTTTTATTTTATAAGATCTACTAGAAAACTGGTAACTCTTCTGATCGATATGAGAAATGTATACGAAGAGTGCTTTCTAGATAGCTAATTAGAGACACGGAGAGACATGATTTTATTTATGGAACTATAGAAGGGACATTTTCAAAGCTCCTACTTTACAAAAGGAGTTCAGCCTGTGGATGGGAGTGAGAACTAAGCCTGCCAATCACACAATGGAAGATATGAGATAATGGACAGATATAGTGTTGGGAGAGCATCAGTGGATTGACACTATGGTGAAAAACCACTTCAGGAGACCTGGACAATACTTCTGGGAATATTTTTAAGAGTATTATTGTCTTAGAAGACTACTTTGGAAGAGAATGATTTAGGTTTGTTCTAAACTAATCATAGTTGTTTATGCAGTATGATTTAAAGGAACCAGAAAAGCCTTCCTGCATTAAGAAATATTTTCCTTCCCATTCTTGAAGTTTTAAAAAATTAAATTTTAATATTTCAATGAACAAAAATCAATTTTATCTTCTTTCCATCCTCTACTGGAAAAAAGAAAAGAAAAACAGAATCCTTTGTAACAACTTTGTATACTCAAGCAAAGACAAGTTCCACATTGGATATGTCTAAAAAATATCTCATTCTTCGCCCTGAATTCATTACTTCTCTCTCAGGAGGTTGGTATCATGCTTTGTCAACAGTCTCTGGAATCATGGTTTAACATTTCACTGAAGAGAATTTTAAAGTTCTGTCATTTCCAGTTTTGTAACATCTCTTATGCCTGCCCTTTTCTCTTCTGCTTCTTTTTTTTTAAACCCATGTCTACTGTTTTAATATAGAATCTGAGACAGAAGAGTAGCAACTGCTAGGCAATGGGGTTTACGTGACTTGCCCAGGGTTATGCAGCTAGGAAGTGTCTGAGGTCAGATTTGAGATCCATACTCTCAACTCCAGGCCTGGTTCTTCTCTTCTATGTCCCTGTCACTACCTTGGTGCAGGACCTCATCAACCTCAGGGCTGGACTACTGCAATAGACTGCTGGTTGGTCTTCCTTTCTTATCTCTCCCTATTCTAATCCATCCTCCATTCAATTGTCAAATTGGTCTTCTTGAAACCCATGCCAGCAATAATGCCCTCCCTCCCTCTCTCCTTCCCACCCCTACCTTTTTTTTTTTTAGTAAATTTCCATGTTTCACTATTACCTCTGGGATGAAATAGAAAATTCTGTTTTGGCTTTTAAAGTCCTTTATAACCTAGACCTCTTCTGCCTTTCTTATTCCTTACTCCCCTCCACATATTCTGTGATTCAGTTATTCGTGACACACACTGGCTATCTCTTTAACACAGCATTCCATCTCTATTCTGTGTGTTTTTACTGGTTCTTCTCCCCATGCCTGGAGTTCTCTTCCTCCTAATCTCTGCATTTTAGCTTCCCTGGTTTCCTTCAAGATTCAGCTAAAATATTACCTTTTGCACATAGCTTTTCTTAGTCCTCCCTAATGCTAGTGTTTTCCCTCTCAGAGATCTTGTTTGGACATCATTGTTTTTATGTTTTCTACTATTTTAGACTGTGAACTACTTGAGAACAAGAACTATTTGTGTTTTTTTTTTGCCTTTCTATACCCAGAATTTAGCACAATACCTTACTTATTGTAGACCCTTAATAAAAATAAAATTGGCTGACAAATAGCCATGATTGGGATTTTACCACGAGTAAGTCATTATTTTAAAATGCAAATATGGTTGAATGAAAAAAAGGCAGATTAGGTGGCTTAGTGGATAGAGTACCAGGTTTAATATGTTAGTATTAGATGCCTAAGATGAAGGGAAGGATCTATATAAAAAATAAATACAAGTTGATTGATTAAATAGTGGTGATTGAAATTTTACCATGAGTAAGTCATTATTTTGAAATGCAAATATGGTTAAATAAAAAAAGCATTTATTTAGTCCTTACTATATTCCAGACATTGACTTAAGTGCTGGGAAAAATAGGAAAGTGAGATAGGTTTGTGCTCAAAGAGCTGGCATTTTAAAAGGGAAAGACAATTCATTTAGGGGAGCAGTGGTCAGGGTAGAAAATTTTGGTTTGGGAAGTCACAGTGGTAAGCTGATCCACAGGAGAGTTGACTGGCACTGCCTTTTTATCACCCATGATAACATTGGTACTCTTAGAAAATGAAGGCCAAACAACAACATCTGAACAGCAATCCTTCTTTATAATATTATTGTCAAGAGATCATCTTTCCATTATTTGAAGATTTCCAGTTCTCCTGAGGCAGCCTCTTCCATACTGTGACACTTTTATTGGTTAAAATGTTTTTTCTTGCATTGAGCAGAAATCTGTCTTTCTTCAACTTTCACCTAAGATTTCATTAACTTTCTTGGTTATCATGTCATTGTTGACTTATGTGATGAATTGTTAACCTTCCTTTCTTTTTTCAGAGTGGATTTTTTGGAATACAAGTGTAAAACGACATTTTATCCCTATTAAATTCAATCTTATTTGATTTAGTTACACAAGTTATCTTTGCAACTTTATATAGAAGCCAGCCTTCTAGTTTGTCATCTGAAAATCTGACAAACATATAGTCATTGTCTATATCAATGATAAAAATATAAACAACACAGGGTCAGTTAATCAATACACATTGATTAATATAGTTCAAAATTTGGTACTTCTTGACCATCTTCCTTAACTTTTAAAATTATTTCCTTTGATATTCTTGCCTTTTTGTTTATTGAAATGAATTTTATTACTTTTTTCTACTTCAATAAAATAATTTTTGTAATTTAATTGTGATGGAATAGAATAAGTAGATTTGTTTAGGTAGGATTATCATTTTAATTATATTGGCTCTACCTACCCATGAACAATTAATATTTCTCCAATTTTTAAAATCCAACTTTATTTATATAACAAGTGTTATATAAATATATATAACGGCAAAGGTCTAAGTTTTTAGAATGAAAATTTACTATTTAGTAAGAATTGTTGGGAAAACTAGAAAGCAGTTTGGTAGAAACTAGCTATAGATCAATATCTGACACCATTTACCAAGATAAGATCAAAATGGATACATGACCTAGGTATAAAGGGAGATATTATAAACAAATTATAATAACAGGGAACATATTACCTAATCAGACTTCTGGATAGGAGAAGAATTTATGAATAAACAAGAGAGACAGCATTGTGAAAAGTAAAATGGATAATTTTAAATTCATTCAATTGAAAATTTTTTGTATAAATAAAACTAATGTAGCCAAGATAAGAAGGAAAGCAATTAGTTAGAAAAAAAATTTATAGACAGTTTCTTGGGTAGAAGTCTCATATCTGAAATATGTAGAGAGAACTGTGTCAAATATATAAGAATATGAGCCATTCCCCAATTGATAAGTGGTCAAAAGATATGAATAGAAATTTTTTGGATGGAGAAATTAAAACTATATATAACTATATGAACAAATGCTTTAAATCAGTGATGGGCAAACTTTTTAAAGAGGGGGCCAAAGGAAAGGAAATGCTCATCTGTCAGTCGGTTTCGAAGGCAACTCTTTCGAAGTTTCATTGTATTGTATCCTACTCATTGTATTCGTCAGATTAGGAATAATATTGTGCTGTGGGATAGAACATTTCAGGGGGTCCACATCTGGCCCGGGCCATAGTTTGCCCATCATCACTGCTCTAAATCATTATTGATTAGAGAAATGAAAATAAAAACATATATGATATAGCTCACATCTATGAGATTGGCTAAATTGATAAAAAGACAAAAAGACAAATGTTGATGGGGATGTAGAAAATTGGGGATACTAATACATTGTAGGTAGAACTGTAAACTGATCTAACTATTTTGGAGAACAATCTGGAATTATACTCAAAGCGTTATAAAATTATGTAACTTTTCATCCAGCAATACTGCTATTAAGTTTATTTCCTATGATGATCAAGAAAAAGGAATATAAACTATACATTCTAAAATATTTAAAGTCACTTTTTTTGTGATGTCAAAGAACTAGAAACCAAAGGGATATCCAGCAATTGCAGAATGGCTGAACAAGTTGTGGTATATAATTGTAATGGAATACCCTTGTGCCATAAGAAATAACAAATAAGAAAAAACAAAAAAACCTGAAAAGACATATAAAGTGATGCAAAGTGAAGTGAGCAAAACTAGCTGAACATTGTATACAGTAACAACAATAATGTGTGATGATCAATTCTTAATGACTTAATTATTATCAATGATGCAAAGATCCAGGACAACTCCAAAGCCCTAATGATTAAGAAGGATACCCACTGCTATAAAAGGAGCAGATGAAGTCCAAATGCAGATTGAAGCATACCATTCTTCACTTTATTTCCTACTTGAGTTTTTTTTTTTCTGGTGTAAGTGATATGTGTCTTGTTTCACAACATGACGAATAGGGAAATATGTACTATATGAAAGCTACATACATTAATTTGTTCAACTATATTACTCCCTTCTTGGGGAGAGGGAGGGAAAGAATATAGACTTCAAAATGTCAGAATATGAATTTTAAATTTTTTATTTGGGTCAGCTAGGTGGCTCAGTGGATTGAAAATCAGGCATAAAGATCTCAAGAGGTCCTGGGTTCAAATTTGAATTGAGATACTTCTTAGCTGTGTGATCCTGGGCAAGTCACTTAACCTCTGTTGCCTAGTCTTTACTGCCCTTCTGCCTTGGAACCAATACACAATTTTGATTTTAAGATGGGATGTAAAGTCTTAAAAATTTTTGTATTGACATGTAATCTGGAAAAATTAAAATAAAAAAATAAAAATCCCTCTAGACATCAATTAAGTTCTAGATACTAAGTTCTGGAGTCAAGTGTAGATCACTGGGGAAATCAACTAATGATCTACTTTGAAAGTGATATTTATGAATCTACTTGAACCATAAATAACTATTATTTAGGTCTGATCATTCAACTGAGTCTGAATCCTCTTAATTGTACTATTATCTAGACCAGTGGTTTTAAAAAATTGGGCTTCCTACTGACTTAGTTTTAAAATGTTATCTATTTAGTTTAAAAAATATTTCTTAGTTACATTTTAATCTGGTTTGACTTTATAGGCATGTGTGCAGAATGTATTGGCCAGTATGCTTGATACCTATGATCTAGCCCATGTTTTTTCATTTTGTGAAAAAAGGTAGCAAGAAAAACTTTGTTCCATGTCCTTTTGAAGTCCATATAGACCACATCTCTATGGTAGTTCCTTGATAGTGAAATGACCCTGAAAAAAAAGGTAAAGAAATTATTTAATTAAATTAAATTCAACAAGCATTTATTAACTACATAGCATGTGTCAGGCACATGTTGAGAATATGAAGACAAAAATGACAATTATTTCTACCCTCAATGAGCTTATATTCTCTGGAGAGGGAGAAAGGAAACACATGTCCACATAAAAGTTATATGATATATGCAAAGCAAATATAAATTATTTTTAGGGCATAGGAAGTATTAATAAGTGGGATGAAGGGAAAAAATTAGGAAAAGTCTTTAACAGCAGGAGGCACTTGAGTTGACCTTTGAGGAACTAGAATTTTCAAAAGGTGACTGTAAATAGGTATATTATGTTTGACAAACCTTGCCTTCTTTTGAAGTCATGTTGGCTTTTACTGAAAAAATTTTCTCTTTCTAAATGTCCACAAACCATTCCTTTAAAAATATGCTCTAGAATTCTGGCAGGATCAATGTTCTTTAAAACTATCTAGATTGCTTTTTCAGTGAAAGAATAGAATTATATGGGTCATTTATAGTTGGGAATAAGGAAAGGGAAAGCAGTGTTTTGCTTTTATTCAGTGTTTTAGAAAGACTAGGACTTTTGGAAGGACTATGCCAATGAAGAGGTTATGCAAGATCTTGTTCTTTGTCTTGTTACTGGCCCAAACTTTGACCCAATAGGTTTACTAGCTTATATATAGTGAACCATTACTTCTACTATTAGTGCTTCCAACTGTCCTGATCTATTACTAATTTGAACTTTGGTTTTCCTCTTTATAAATTGTAGTTAGTGAAATTTGTAGTTTATGACCTCAATGGTGACCCTACTTACTTGGTACCCATCATTCACCTTAACATTCCTTCATTGCTTATGTTTTGTAACTCAATACAGTTGTTTAGTTTCCATGCATATTTTTTCTCCATTCTTATTTCTTTGTGATATAGTGGGAAAAGCACTGGACTCAAGAGTTAAAATACCTGGTTTGGGGTCCTTGATGGGCATTTAATAACTTTAAACAAACTAATGAACTCGAGTCTCATTTTTTTCTTTTGTTAAATAAGGATGATAATACCCGTACTACCGAATACCTCATCAATTATTGCAAGGTTCAAGTGAGATGATATACCAGATGAAGCTTTATAACTATTAATTGGTATATAAATATAAGTTATTATTATGAAGAAGAGAAGGGTAAAATGTTTGTATATTGTCTTTCTTACTATATTTAAGCTTCATGAAATTAGAGATTATATTTTATTTCTTTTTTGTAATCTGTCCTGGATATACGGAAGGTGCTTAATATATGTTATTGACAAACTCAATCAGCAATCACATATTAAATATCTGTTTTTTGTCAGGTTCTCGCTAAACACTGGGTATACAAAGACAAAGCAAAAGCTGATCCTGCCTTCAGGAATCTTTATTCTAAAGGGAATAAAGTGTATATATATATATATATATATATATATATATATATATATATATTTGTGTGTGTGTGTTTGTGTGTAACTTATGACATATAAAAATAGAAACAAGATAGCTTTGAATGGGAAGACATTAGTAGCTGGGGGGGGGACCAGCAAAACCTTTCCAAAGAAGATGGTATTTAAGCTGAGTTTTCAAGGAAAATAGAAATTACAGGAGACAGATGAGAAGGGAGAATAGTCTAACTAATTTCTTGAGTTTGGTTTGTAGAGATAATATTGGGATGCTCTACTTAATTCAGATTAAAGACCCATCCAGCCCAAAGATCTGGTCTCTGATATAGACCCCAAGGAATATTTTGTAGAAATGTGGTGCTTTTCTGTCACAACATCCTCAAAGATTAGAAATGAGTTCCAAACATATCTCCGTTCCCTTTAATGATCTACAGAGCCCTTGCAGTTTTCCAGAAGAATTAAATGCAGATTATGACTGGTGGTCATGAGTAACAGTTACTAACTTTCTGCTTTGATCTTCCTTGAAAAAATAACTCCATGAGATTAATGGCAATGGAATGCTGAGAGACCCCCTGCCCTCCTCCAAATACAGGTGCTTTTCAGAGTAGACCAGAAGTTAGGAGATTCGGGATCTAGTCTGGCATTGACTACTAGAGTAATTAGTTGTATGAGGTTTGTGCATGCCACCATATCTCTGGACCTTAGTTTACTCATCTTTAAAATAAGGAGTTTAGTCTTTGAACTCTTAAAGATCCTTCTACTGATAACACTACATGCTTTGGGGAATGTTCCCCTCTGTAAGAGACCATGCCTTCACTTTTTATATTGAGGAAATGGAGCCCAGATTTTCCCATCAGGTCTGAGGAAGGGTAGGGAAAATTCCCATTGTTGCCTGTGCCAGTTTAGATTGCCAAAAGATCCTGTTTCATGGGTTTCCTGACAGGGAACCCCAGCATGGGCTAGAGCTCATGAAAATGCCAAAGCTCAGATTTTATACCTTCACATTTGAATGCTGAATAGTCAAGGTGGGGGTGGGGTGGTTTCTTTAGAATCCGGTTACATATCAAATGATTTTAAAAGTGCTTGAATGACTTATAAAGTGCTATGTAACTGGGGATTTGGGGACTTATACAAATAGCTCCCCATTTGCAGTCTTTCCCCCTCCCTGTTTCTCTGTATCTCCTTACAATTTATGTCATCTAAATCAGATTTATTGGCTTTTCCCAAACAACTGATCCCAACATGTTCGATGTACCTCTATACTCTTTAAGCACACGATTTAAAATGTATTCTTATTCATAGTAATAGTTAGAGGAAGGATGGTATAGGAAGTAGAGAACTGGATTCAAGTCCTGTCTCAGACACATACAGATTGTGTGATGCTAGGCAAGTCACAACCTTTCAGTGCCCTAGGCAATTCTTTAAGACCAAAAAATAAATTATATGTTATTTTGAACACTGTATTATTTCTCTTTCACCTCTTGCTCCTCTCCCTAATTCTCTCTCCCCAATTGAGAAAAAACCCCTTTTACAAACAATTATAATCATGCAAAACAAATTCCTGGGTTGGCCATGTTAAAAAAAAATCTCAAATTCTGAGTCCATCACTTTTCTCTATCAGCAGGTTTCATCTTGAGTCATCTGGAATTGCGGTTGGTCACTGGGTTGAACAGAGTTCCTAAATCTTTCACAGTTGTTTCTCCTTATGGTACTGCTATTATTTTATCAGTTGTGCTCCTGGTTCTGCTAACTTCACTCTGTATGTTTTAAATACATAAAATACATAGGATTGGGAAGGAAACCAGTCATATTGAAATGCAGATACATAAAATCACACACAAATACAGTTATATACAGACATATTTACATATATGTATAGAAATGTGAATGTATACACACATACATAAACAGTTTATGGACCCCAGATTAAGAACCCTTACACTAAGACTATAAATTATAGAAAAAGGTACTATCTGCCTTGGAAGAGACAGCTTCATCATCATCACCTGGGATTTCCGATTCCAATGAGAAGACAGGCATACTTTCTAATCCTAATAGTACTATCGATTGTTCCTATTCCAGTAATTGCTATTAATAGGTGAAACTTACTTGGTGATGGGGAATTATAAAGCCAGATGGGTAGGCTTTTTGAGCTAGAATCTGAAGTCTCTGTTCTTTGTTTTGACTTTCTCCATTTCTGAGGCTCCCATTCTGCCCCACATGTTTCTGAATCTTGGCAATAAAATTTCTTGGAATGTGAAGGGCATTTCTGAGGAAGGAGCCTGGTCTCCTGTTTTATTGTGTTCAGTTAGACATAAATGTAGTGAAGGCTCGATGTAAGGACCAGTATGGAGGGAAGCTGAGGACTTTGAGAATGGATGTATTTTGAAATCATCCATTCTGTACCAATCTCTCTTCTCTCCATTTTTTGACCTAAGGTGATTTAAAAAAATTACATTTTCCCTTTTGGGGCATATGGTGATTAACTGAGAGGAAGACCTCCAAAAGGGATATTTTCTATTGTCTTCCCTCCAAGATGCTATTGTAATTTTTCTGATATTTTTTTATTTTAATTCTGATATGTTGTTATTCTTTGTGTTGTTAAATACATCCTTCTATTTCCAGAAGCTTCTCTGTTACCACTCTGCTATGTAGTAGTGTGGAGATGGGGATAAAATATTGAACTTGTGGTAGGGAAGATTTAGTTCAATCTCATCTCTGGTGCTTTCTAGCTGTCTGCTTATGGGCAAAATGCTTAACTTTTCTGAGTTTCATTCTTCTTATCTGCAAAATGGAAGAAATAATAACTGTCATCTCTTCTCCCAGAATTGTTGTGAGGTTCAAATGAGATAATATAGATGTAAAGTACTTTGTAAATTTTAAGCCACTACATAAATGTTAGTTACCTTTATTTTTGCTCTGAAGACAAGTGATCTCACTTGCTAAAATGCACTGTCTTATTCTTTATCTCACTTTTAGTGATTCTAGGAAATGACATTCCAGTTACCATGATGAGTTCTCACCATGAATAGTATCTCTTCAGAATTTTGTCATAGAATCAATGTGTATCATGGATAGAACCAAACTTTGAGATGAAAAATGAAAAATTCAACCCAATATCCATACCCCACATCTACACATTTATTGTCATGTACATTTGGAACCCATGCAACTGAGTGAATTTTTCATGCATAATATTTTTCATACATATAACTAACTCCCTCAGACTTATATTTTCATCAAAATTAAACTAAAATAAGTATTCTAGATAGAAGAAGAAAATTGGTTTTAACCTTTCATAAAGCCTTCTCTTATTTCTTTCAAGTCGTGGGTGCATAGATCAGTGCTTATGTTCATTGTTTACTTCATCATCTTTAGATATACTTAATAAAATGCTTGTTCATTGAATGACTCAGGCTGTCCTCCAGTTATCCTGGAAATAGAGCAGTTCATGATTGGGCTTCACTTAGAGCTCAGTCAAGTGGTTCAGGGGACTGGGGACAATCTAAGCTTCTGCAGGCCTAAACCTCACTTGGGTGAGGAGAGGGCAATACTGATCTGAAACCCTGAATACTATTCATGTCAGTATTCTGAAAACTTGCCTGGCCTGCTCTATAGATGTTTTCTGAGTCTGGAACAGTCTCCCCTTTTCTCAAGAATTTCCCAGTAGGGTTATTCCAGAGCTTCCCTTGGTAATCAAATAATTCTCTTGTCCCTGAGCCCACTCTCCCACATGGCCCCCATCCCAGGGCATTGGCTCTCCAAGCTCTCTCTCCTGCTAATGATGAAGTATTGCTGTTAAAAACCAGGTACCTTCCATTCCAGTAACAACAGCTGCTAACTAACAAATTGGTCATTAACTAAGGATAATGATGGATATTTCCAGGATTATTGCCTTGCTGGTCTTGGAAAAAAAATCTTTCCCCACCAATTTTTTAAGGTATAAAAGAGAATGTCTTTTGTTGCTGAGTCTGTAAGTGAGGATTCAGAGCCTACAGGTGGCTTGTATTCATTCCAATCAACCCCAACCCTTGTACTTCTGGGAAGAAACAACCTGAATTTTGTTTTTCTCACACCAATGACTTCTCTGGCTTCTGTGGATATTTCTTGCCGACCACATACCAGCCAGGCTCATGTTGTAAATAGCCCCACTGCTTAACAATAAATCCCATGCTTTCTAATTCCAACAGGGAATCGCTTTTTAAAATCTGGGAGGGTCATTTTCCTTGACCAGCTGAGTCAGGCAGCAAATAAAAATTGATAAAAAAAATAGTAATAAATACTGATTTTATATCACCCACTGAGCAAAGTCTAAATTAAACTACTCTACTTAAAGCTTTGGTGGCAGAGACCTAATTAATTAGAAACACTGGGGTTAAATAATTGGCCATCCATCTTTGAGTTTAAGTGAGGAATGAGGTGCATATGACACGTCCCTGACGAAGACAAATGACTGACTGGCTGAGCCCTGGGTCCTACTTACTTGTTTAGTGAGTGAGGGGATCTGGCCCTTTAAAATGACCTTTCTTCACCACACACAGACTCTTTACAACAAACCTAAGCCAAGAATCTGAGTTCCCATGCATTTTGCTATTTGATGATTTGCTTGTGGCCTGTGGCAGGGTGTACAGTTGGTTTGTAGCAATTGTAGTCAGATTTTGTAAAGATTTTAACAAAAAAAAATATTTATGCCATAATTAGAAAGCTTGGAGATCTTTAATCTAACCCCCCTTTTTTCCTCCTCCCTCCCATACTTCTTCAATCTGCTAACACATTCCTGCCACTCATCCCTCTCCTCTGCCCTTCATGGCATTGAACAACAAAAGATTTAAAACCAAGCAGTTTCCAATTCATTTTAACAGGATCCATCCTAAGTCAGAGTATTGTTGGAATACATTTAATTGATAAATGAAGCCTGCTGTTTGAGACTCTGAAATCAGAGGAGCCCCAAGATATGATGCTAAAATAAATCAGCCTATGATAAGGCGGAAGAATTTGAAGATTTTTTCATGAAAATCCAAAATCTGTAAATTCTATGATTAAACATATTCACCCAAAGATGTGACTTTTCAGGACCCCATTAAACTACATAAGGCAAAAGAGACTTTTCCAAGCCACAATGGACACTGATCCCCACCCTTATCTTACCACAGTATAACTCTTAGGGAAAGTGGCAAATTGGGGAATTGCCTTTGGAGATGAATGAAGGAAAGGCCTGATGCAGATGTGATTTCAAGTGAGCTTAGGGATTTTATACTAGCTGTTGATTCTTCCAGATTTTAAGTCCTCTCTCTCCCATCCTCATCTACCTTTCCTGCTCTGTAGTTCGGCCATTAGATGAAGGCCATAGGCCTGGCTGACCTTAATGGGAAAACTGCATGAGTGTGACATGAATTCAGAACATCCTCATTTGAGGCATTTTGCTATCCTGGATGGCTTCCACTGGTTTTCCTGTTGAGAATGTTGGTTCAGAGCATAGCAAAATATTGATTTTTCCCCTTCACTTAAATCTCCCAGGGCAGAAAGCCAGGCACTGAGAGAGGCGTGCTATCTTTTTTAGGCTAGTGGGGTATCTTTGAGCACACTGTACTGTCTGTTACAGTGCCTAAGTTTTTACAATTTATCCATTCATAGGTTTAGATCTGAAAGGGATTTCAGAGTCTAACCTTTTTCTTTCCTTTTACGAATGAGGAAACTGAGGCCTAGGGAAATTAAATGATTTGCCCTAGATCATATAGGTAGAAAGTGTCAGAGACGGGATTTAGACTCAGGTCCTTTGACTCCAGAGGCGGTATCTTTTTTTTTACTGAGCCACACTGACTTAAAAAATTTTTTTTAGCATTCATTTTTTAAAATGTTGAATTCCAAATTCTTTTCTTCAAATCTAACCCTTTCCCTACCAATTGAAGAGGCAAAAAATGATAACTATTAAATATGCAAAGTCATGTAAAAATTATTTCCATATTCTGACTTTTTTTTTTAACTAACCCATACACTGACTTTTTTTTTTAAACCCTTGTACTTCGGTGTATTGTCTCATAGGTGGAAGATTGGTAAGGGTGGGCAATGGGGGTCAAGTGACTTGCCCAGGGTCACACAGCTGGGAAGTGGCTGAGGCCGGGTTTGAACCTAGGACCTCCTGTCTCTAGGCCTGACTCTCACTCCACTGAGCTACCCAGCTGCCCCCTACACTGACTTTTAATAGAGGGTTTGGTATAATGTGGGTTTATGACTATCCAAGGCTGTTTAAGTTCTGAAAACACTGAAAGTCCTTCTTTGGAAAATGGTATCACTGAGTTCGTGTTTGGAACATGGTTTCAACAATAACTTGGTTCCTCACCAAGGACAGCATTATAATGAGGCTTTGTGGTATTTGATAATGAGAAAATGTAGGAAGAGCAAAGGGAGAGGGAACATTCAGTTCCTGATATGTGTTAGGGTAAGAGATACTAGAATATTGAGCTCTTTTTCCTGAGAACTCTCTATGTGCTGCTGAGTTTGTATTGACCTTTGAGTAATAGTTTGCTATATCCATTGGTTTGTCCAAAGCCACCATTCAAAATCAACTGGGTACATGCCTTCTGCTTCTGCACTGCTCTGAGATGGAGATCAGTTGACTGGTCTGTTCAGATGATTGTAAATAGGATCAGCAAACCTTCACTTTCTGGAGGCTGTATCTAATTAACTGGCTTTGCTTTGGTTTTTAATGTGTAATCACCCCTGGTCACTTCTCTTCTTTCTTCTTAGATTTCCATCATAGCCTTGGGTGAGTGAAAACCTCCACCCTTGAACCGAGGTCTGATTTCCCACTGGTTTCCTCTCATCCCAAACCAGGGAGAGCTACACATCTCAGCAGATTTTGTGGCCAGCCAACCCCTGGCCAGAGGTGGTTACGCATGTTTTATCAATGCTCTTAAAAATCCCACACACATTGTTCTAGTTTGCCAATTACTCTCCATCCAGCAGAACCATCCCTTGTTACAAAAAAGGGACAATTAAGTAAAACAAACCAATATTCGGTTATATCTGAAAATGCATGACTTATTCCTTATTTATAGCCCACTACTTCTCTCTGCCAGGAGTATGCTCTCAATCTTCTGAAGTCAGGATTGGTTTCTGCATTGATTGGTATTCTGAAGCCTTTTGATATTTTTTTCTTCTTGTGGCCAATATGTTAATTGCTTCACTAGTTCTGTATCAGTTTGTGCAAGTCTTTTCAAGTTTCTCTCAATTTTTCATATCTATAATTTCCTATTATAATTATATAAGCTATGTTATCATGAATTATTTTATGTTATATATCATAATATTATATTACATTATGCTTATATGTCATGGCTTATTCATTTAGCTCTTGCTTGTTTGTCAGTTCTTTGCTTCTTTTTTGTATATATGAGTTTTTTGATTTTATAAAGTTAATGTCTTATCAGAAATCATCTATGCTTGGAGATTCTACTTCTCCTTTCTATTCTCTTCTTTTTAAAATCCTTTCTTTCTGCCTTAGAATCAATACTATGTATGGGTTCCAAGGCAGAAGAGTACTAAATGCTAGGAAATGGAAATTAAGTGGCTTGCCTAGGGTCCCCTAGCTAGGAAGTGTCTGAAGCTAGATTTGAACCCTGGACCTCCCATCTCTAGGCCTGGTTCTCTATCCACTGAGCCATCTAGTTGCCCCTCTTCATTCTCTTCTAAACTGTTTGTGACCTGGCTTCCAACTTCACTACAGAAATGAAATTGGTCTCTCCAAAGTTACTGATGATTCCTTAGCTGCCAAATCTTTTGGCCGGTTCTCAATCCTCAACCTCATTGAGCTTTCTTCAACATTTGACCCTATCGTTTATCCTTTCCACCTGGATGCTCCCTCTACTCTGAGTTTTTGTGACATTGCTCTTTTCCTATTCTTCTCCTGCTAGCTTGACCTTTCCTCAGTTTCTTAGCTGAATGCTCAACCACATCATACCCACTAGCTATGGGTACAGCCTATACTTCTATCCTGAGTCTTCTCACTTCTCTCAATAGTATATGCTCTCTCATTTGGTTTCCTTATAAACCCCCAGGAGTTCAATTACCATCTTTATGCAAATACCTCCTTGGACCTATATATCCAGCTGCAGCCTCTCTACTGAATTCTGCTTCTATTCACAGACTGCCTAATAACTGTTTCTAAGTGGATGTCCCTCAAACATTTGAAACTCAACATTATCTTTCTTAAACCCTTAGCTTCTGTCTTAGTTTCATTTCTTATGCCTTCAATTTTTTAATCTTATGACATGGTCAAAGGACACAGAAAAAAAGAGAAGGTTCTGTTGACCATTGTTACCTTGCTAAAGGTGGAAGTGAGGGGGAAAAGCATAATTTATAATTGTTCAATTGTTTTCAGTAGTGTCTGATTCTTTATGACTCCATTTCGAGTTTTCTTGGCAAAGATACTGGAGCGACTTTCCATTTCCTTCTCTGGCACATTTTACAGATGAGAAATCTAAAGAAAATAGGGTTAAGTGACCTGTCCAGGGTCACACAGTTAGACAGCGTCTGAGGTCGGATTTGAACCCAGGAAGATGAGTGTTCCTGATTCCAGACTCAGCAGTCTATTCACTGTTCCACCTACCTGTCCTTTATATTTTATAGACTCTATGGTAATTTCTAAGAAAATGGCCACTGAAATGGATAAACCTAATGCTCTCAAATAGATATTCCTTTTTTCATTCAAAACATTGTATTTCCATACCCTCAAATCATTGGCTCATCTCCAATAGAGGCTGTAGTTCAAATAAAGGAAGGAATTCATAGAAAGCAACACAGGCAATTCTGGTACCCTTTCCCTTCCAAATGACTGTCCTCTAAGTGTCCTCTGGGGCTGGGAGAAGAGGGATATTGGGAGGTAAGATGTGTTCCTAAAAATGTTCAGAAAAAAAGCAGAGATAATCTGGTACAGAACTGTTCTACTTTTAATGGAAAAAAATAAAAAAAATCTAAGTTAAATCTGAGGGGATTTGTAGCACTAAAGCAAGTCTCTTTTGTTTTTGAGTGTCTTGATGGAGTGTGTGAAGCATTTTCTCATCAGTCCTGTAATTGCACCACATACAGATCCTGGTACTTACCCAAGGAAGTTGCCCCGTGTTTCTTCTTCATGGAATAAAGTGTTACTTACCACTGTGAACATCTTTCACTGGGTTCATGAACAATGTAGCAGAATTGAGTAATAAACAGAGCACTGTCAAATATATATCTTCCCATAATAGATCCTATACCTTAAAATGCCTACAGGGAATCGCTTTTTAAAGTCTATAACACGCAGTAGTTTTGATACGACTGGTTGAGCCATGCAGAAATGATTAAAAAAAGTGTAATAAATTCAGATTTTACACCAGGCACCGAGCATTAAGCCAAAATGAAACTACCACACTCAAATCTTCTACAGCTTAGAGCTAATTAGACCTACATTTCCGAATGGCATGAGCATCATGCAATGCGGCAATTGTTATAATAACTATATTCTCATCTTGCGCCATGCAGTGATTTACGCCAGCAGGGCTTGCCGGCACTAATGGGAGTTCCATGAGGAAACCTCTGGGGGCTCCGGGCTGAGAACAGGGGCTCTGTTCCTGGGCTTCTATCCACACTGGGCTCCTGTTGATTTCACTGAATGTTTGGCCCAGGCAAGGGATACAGCGCAGGGACCTAGCTATATCCCTTGGTATTTTCATTACCATGGAAATGTAGCAGTGGCAGCAATGACTAAGTTTTGTACTGAGCAGCAGCAAAGAGGCACTGATTTGTAAGCCTAGTGAAGGGAAATTGGTAGATTCAGCAAGCACTGGTCCCACTGCCTGAGCCATGGTATGAAAGAGTCTCTTTTTGCTGAGGTTGGTTGTGGGGGTGGTGGTAGTGGTGATTTATTACAATAAATTGGTCAATCAGTCAATCCTTTTGTTAAGTCACACAACACATGCTTCCCCATGGTTCCCACCAAGGACACTCTCCTTCTAAACCAGAAACCTACAATTCAGATAAATTGTATCAGACAAAAATCTCCTGTTTGGAAATTAAAACTCATCCCAACATATTTTTTCCAGCCTCGATGTCTATTTTTTGTTGTTGTCATCCGACTCTTTGGAATTTTCTTGACAAAGATACTAGATTGGTTTGCCATTTCCATTTCCAGCTCATTTTAGAGATGAGGAAACTGAGACAAACAGGATTAAGTGATTTTCCAGGGTCACATAGCTAATAAGTGTCTGAGGCTGGATTTGAACTTGAATTCAGACTCCAGATTTGGTGCTCTATCCACTTTGCTATCCAGTTGTCCCACTTCATGCACTCTACGGTCTAAGCAACCTGGCCTTCATACATCTAGATGTAACATCTTCTACCTCTGTACATTTATCCTTACGGTTCCTCATGCCTAGAATGTCCAGGGTACAGAGTTCCATAATGAGCCTTGTGATACTGAATGCCCCCAGCTTTTGTACTTGCTCATCTTTACTCTGACTTTTCAGGCTATTTCCAACATGCACACTCACTGCAACCACTATGTTTCTTCTTCATCCTCTGCTATGATATGGAATACACAGCTCCAATAGCCTCAACTGTCTCTCTTTTTACATTGTGATGTTCCTACTACTCAGACCAGCCATTAGCCATCTCTATACTGCACTCCTCAGCACTCTGCACTACATCCTGATACTTCCAAATGCATGCAACCTCCCACTTCCAAATTGCAATCACTTACTTCTATTACAGAGTACACCGACAATAGTGAGCAGTAGAGAGGAAATATTTTCCCCCAAAACACCTCCCTCTGACTTTCTCACTCAGGCTGATAGAATCTTGAGCTCCTGATTCCTCACTCTAGTCTTTTGCCTTTTCCAAGCAATCCTTCAAACCACTTTTCCAACTGATATTCCAAATTCATTTTTCTGATCCATCACTCTCTACTTAAAAACAAGCAGAAAGAAACCCAGCACCTTCAACGAGAATGCTGATGTTAGAGCCAGGGGACCTGAGTTCAAATCCTTATTTGTGTAAACTAAGCAAATTACCTCATCCCCAAGGCCTCAGTCTCCTTATCTATAAAATGAGAAGGTTGTAGTAGATGTCTTCTGAGGTCCTTTCTAGCTTTAGTTCTATAATCCCATGACTCCCAAATTGTATAAAACTCCTTAACCAGACATATAAAGATTTCAAAATTTGGTCCCAACTCCCCTCCCTTCCAGTCTTGTGTTATGCCATTCTAACAGACCGGCTAAAAGTCCTTGATTTCATTGTCTCCTTTTACCTCTTGGAGGTTCACTCATCTTTATCTCTATCCATTCAAATGCTTTGCTAACACCAAGGTGCGCTTCAGATGCCACCTACTTCATGAAGTGTCTCCTGATTCTCTTAGGTAGAAGGGATATCTCCCTCCTCACATCTGACCACCAGAGCCATACTTTGGCTCCTTCCTTTGTACCTATCACATTCTACTTTGTATTATAATTATATGCATCATCTTTATAAATTAAAAACTCAGTTTACAACTTTTTTCTTCTTGATATCCCCAATGTCTAGGACAGTGTCTTGGACATAGTAGGCACCTAATAAATGTTTGTTGTATTTCAAGGAGTTAGAGACATTCTGTTCCAACTACATAAAGTGTGGGAAGCATTTGAATACCATGGATTTTCCCAGGAAACAGCAAAAGCAATTATAATTGAGGGTCTCTGTTGATCCTGGCAGGTGTTCCATGAGCACAAATACACACAATACCCTCCCTGGGAATATAGACTTAATCATTTGAACGGTATCTCTGAGCTCATCCTCATGCTCTATCCCCCAAAGAGGAGGAGTTAGGGCAATGCAAAGAGTTTCAAATTACCTGTGAAGGAGGTTGGAGGGAAAATACATTTATTTTCAGGTAGGGTTGGCAACAGAATAGACATCAAAGTTATTGAGTGAGCATCTCCTTTCAAAAACACTATCCTTTGGTTTAGAATGGACCACAGAAAAGTATGAAACATTTTCATAGGACTATTCAGATGGCTGAACTGATGTTATAGTTCAATTTAGTTCCATATAGCTCTACTAATTGATGCTCCTCAGCTATATTTAACGTACCTGTTATGTGCAAAGCAGATGAAAAATGACATCCTTAAGCAACATGCATTCTACAACATGCACACAAATTAAATGCATATCATACCTATGATAGTAGGGTAAGACATTGCAAAGATAAAAGAAATATCTAGACAAAGTACTCTAGGAAAATTAGAGGAGGAAGAGAGCATTTGAGAGGAATTCGTGAAGCTTTTTTGCAAGAGAGGTCGGCATTCACTCGCTTCTCAATCCTCAGCAATCTGACTTCCAACCTAGATGGGCTTCTATGGCCTATTCTTGATCTTCATTCTCCTCGACTATTGATTTTATCCGTCCTCCTTCCTTTCTTCCTACCGCCCTGATTCCCAAACCAAATACCCTCTCTTCCTTAGACTCCTGTAACATTGCTCTGTCCTGGCTCTCCACTTACCTATTTGACCACTATTCAGGCCTCTTTGTTGGATCCGTAGCCATTCACAGTTTCTTACTGTAAGTTTCCACTAAAGCTCTGTTCTTGTACTTTTTCACTTTCTCTATACTAAACTGGTAAACTTATGAGCTCCTATGGGTACAATTACAATCTCAATGTAGATGACTCTCTAACTTGTATTTCCAGCCCTCATTGCTTTCCTGATGTCCAGCTCTATATTATCACTTCTTGCTGGACATATCTGCCTAGACTCTTTGTTTCTGTCTCTGTCTGTCTGTCTGTCCCTCTCTGTCTCTCTCTGTGTGTCTCTTTCTGTTAGTAAATCTTCTTGATTCTTTTTCCATAGTATCAATTACATCTGATTCCTCTTCATTCACATGATCATTACCTAGATCAATAGATTTCAAAATTGGAGATCCTTTCTCCCTTTTTTGGCAGAGTGAGAAAGTGAGTCCCACAGAATGAGAAGACAGGATAGGTTCACATTTCAGGTGAGTGACTCTCAACTCTTTACTCTCCCTCTCTCCACATATCTATCCATTGCCAGATTTTCATTTCTACCTTGATGATGACATCTCTTGTTTCTGTCTCCTTCTCTCATACAGCTATTACATTGTCTCCTCTCACTTAGACTATTGCAATCTCCTCCTATTTGGTCTCTCTGTCTTGAGACTCTCTTTCCAATCTAGCTTATGTATAGTGCCAAGGTTATTTTCCTAAAAGTTAGACCTGACCATGTCATATGCTTATTCTTGTGATTCCCTATTGGCTCCTGGATCAAATATTGATCTATCTTTAATCCTTTTTAAGTTTCTATTTTTGTGTTTTAAAAAATATACATAATAGTTGAATGGCAACAATTCAATTAATTTATAAATAGACAAAACATACCCATTAGATGGGAGGACATGTTCAAAATTATATTATCCAGGAGGCAATCTTTAAAAAATTTGGAGACTACTGGCTTATATTATTGTTATGATAACTTTCTAACTTGTCTCCTTGCCTCTTCAATCCATTAATTACTATAAAATAATCTTATTTAGATATGGGTTTGAAAATGTCACTCCTGAGCACAAAACCTTTTGTAATTTCCATTGCCTTGAAGAAAAAAATTACAGACTCTTCTGTTTGGTATTTAAGGCTCTTGGAAATTTAGTTCCAAATTTCCTTTTCAGCCTCATTTTGTACAACAAAGAACCATAGAATTTGAGTGTTAGAAGGGATCTCAGCATCCAACTAGTCCAACCCATATAGCTAAGGGAATCATCACTATAATATGTCCAAAATTATTTGTCCAACCTTTGCTTGAAGACCTCTAAGGAGTAGAAAATGTCCCACCTCTCAAGGTACTCCATTCCACTTTGGGGAGTGCCCTAAAGTTTTTTTTCTTCTTCATGACAATTCTAAATTTACCCCTTTGTACTTCCATTCATTGTTCCTGGTTCTGTAATCTGTGGCCAAACAGAACAAGTCTAATCTCTCTTCTGTCATCCCTTCAAATACTTGACTTCTGTGACATCCCTCCTAGATCTTATCCCCTCCATTCTAAATATACCCAACCTACCCAATTCTTTCAACTGATGCTCATATGATGTAGTGTCAAGTCTCTTCACCATTCTGATTGCCCTCATTTGGACATTCTCCATCTAACTAGAATTTTTCCTAAACTGTGATTCCCAGAATCGAACAAAATACTCCAGATGAAGTGTGATGCAGACAGAGAACTATGGAACTCTCATCTATTTCTGAAACCCACACTCCTCTTAATGCAGCCCATGATTATATTAACTTTTTTGGTTGCTCTTTCTCACTATTGTCTAGCACTGAGGGTGTAGTCCACTAAAACTCCCAGATCTTATACCTGTGATAGTGACAAGTACAAAGACATTTTTTGTCTTTTTGAATTTCATCTTATTATATGTAGTCCAATGTTCTAGCCTAACAAGATCCTTTTGGATCCTAACACTATATGTTATTATTATATTATTATTCATTATTTAATTATTTTTAATTAGTAATTAAATATTTTCATTTAATTGCTTAATATTTAATTATTTAATATGACAATTAAATTTAAAATATAAATAAATTGTATTTTATAATATATAATATTTAATATTATATATAAATAAAATATATAAATTAAAAATAAAACATAAATTAATTTTAAAAATAAATAAAATAATATAATAAACAAAAAACCAACAAATAAATAAATAAACAAAGAATAGGCAACTGGCAACGATTAACTAAATAATTAAATGGCATTAATTAAATAATTAATTAGGTGTTAAATATTTAAATAAGTAATAACATTTAATTTTATTAATGTATTAGCCATCCCTCCCAGATTTATATTATCCAAAAATTTGATAAGGATATCACCCGGTGTCTTTATCCAAGTCATTGATAAACTACCTAAAGTAGCAGAATGACAAGCACATTCCACTGGAGACCACATTGACATTGAACCATTAATAGCTACTTTTTAAATTGGGCATTTTACCAGTTCTGAATTTATCTGTCTTATTATCATCTAATCTACATTTCTGTCTTTTCTATAGGAATAGTATAAAATGTTTTATCAAAACATTTTATAAGACCTTGCTAAAATTTTTTTCCATAGAATTCTCTTTATTTATTGCCTACTAAAAAAGGAAATGAGGTTCATCTGGTATGAATTTTTCTTTTTTTTTCTTTTTCTCTTTAACATTCATTTTTTAAAAACCCTTACCTTCTGTCTTAGAATCAATATTGTGTATTGGTTCTAAAGTAGAAGAGTTGTAAGGGCTAGGCAATGGAGGTCAAATGACTTGCCCAGGGTCACACAGGTAGGAAGTATCTGAGGTCAGGTTTGAACCCAGGACCTCCTGTCCCTGGGCTTGGCTCTCAATCCACTGAGCCATCTAGCTGCCCTCTTTAACATTCATTTTTAAAAATTTTGAGTTTGAAATTTTCTCCCTTCCTCTTCCTCCTTTCCTTATCTATCAAGAAGGCAAGCAACATGATCTCAATTATGTATATGAAGTCAAGCAAAATGTATTTCCACATTAGATATGTTGCCAAAAAAAGAGAAGCAAAAAATGTTTTTAAAAAGGCATGTTTCAATCCGCATTTAGAGTTAATCAGTTTCCTCTCTGGAAATGGATAACATTTTTCACCATGGATCCTTTTGAATTGTCTTGGATCGTTTCCTTGATCAGAGTAGGTAAGTCTTTCAAAGTTGATGGTTGTTACAATATTGCTGTAATTGTGTGCAATATTTTCTCATTCTGCTCACTTTACTTTACATCAGTTCACATAACTATCCTAGGTTTTTCTGAAATCATGTCATTTGTTATAGTACCATAGTATTCTATCACAATCATACCATAACTTATTCAATCACTCTCCAATTGATGGGTATCCCCTCAATTTCTAATTCTTTGACATCACAAAAACAGCTGCTATAAATATTTTTATAGATATAAATATTTTGGCATGACTTCTTCTTGATGACACTATGCTGGTACTTCCCTTTCTAGAAATTCAGCAACCATCTCTTTAATGATCCATTCTAGGATTTTCCCAAGAGTTGAAATCAAGCACACTAGCCTTTAGTTTGGGGACTTGGTTCACTTTTATTAAAAAAAAATCCGTCATTTATGCTTTTTTCTTGTGGAATTGATCCATGATCTTTCAAATGTTACCAACTCACTAACTATACCAACCAGGTCTTTTAGGACCTAGGATATAGTCTATGGACATATTCATCTAGACTAGGTGACTTGAATTTAATAAAGAACAATTAGCTACTCTCTTACCTTATGTATACTGGATATCGACTCCCTGTCATTCATTTCTGTTCTGTTATTTCCAGTGTAAAGAAAATACAAGAACTTTTTTTCTTGTAGTCTAGGTTCTAGCCTAACTACCCTGATCATTCCTTGAATTTTATGCTCCATCTCCAGCTTCTGTGCATTTGTACCAACTATCACCAATTCTTGAAATGTACTCCCTTTTCAACTTTGTTTTTGTATTACTTTAATGATCGGTTCAGAGACCAACTTCTTCATAAAACCTTCTCTGATTGCTACTGCTTTCTTTTTCCTCAATTGATTTGTATTTACTTTTTGTTCAGTGTTTTACTTGCAGTAGGATGTAAGCTCCTAGAGGGCAGAGATTATTTTCTTTTGCCTTTGTATCCCCAGAACCTAGCATAACAGCTAGTAAGTATCTAAGGGATGCTTAATAAGTGTTGAATTGAAGAAGTCTATGTAATCAAATAAGATGCCTATAGTAGTCCTATACAATCCTTAACTTTCTTTTTCAAACCTTACCTTCTGTCTTAGAATCAATACTAAGTATCTATCCATTGAGTTTCCTGGCTGTCCCAATCCTTACTTGTTTTTGAGAGGCCTTGATTTGTACTAGAAAAAGCACTAAATTTGGAATAAGGAAAACTCAAATTCACTTCTTGCTTTGGCCCTCACTAAATGGAAAGATGTTACTTCATCTTACTGAGTCTCAGACTTTCCTCATCTGTGAGGTGAGCTTAAGTTTCTATGTCTGATTAGGAGGAATTTTATTGTTCAGTTGTTTCAGTTGTGCCCCACTCTTCATGACTCCATTTGGGATTTTCTTTTCAAAGATATTGGAGTAAGCATCAGTTAGGTAGCACAGTGGATAAAGAGCCAGGATTACAATTTGGAGGACTTGAGTTCAAATCTGATCTCAGATATTTCCTAACTGTGTGACCCTGAGAAAGTAACTTAACCCCCACTGTCTAAACCTTACCATTCTTCTGCCTCAGGCAGAAAGAAAGTGTTTTTTAAAACAAACACACAAACCCAAAGATATTGGAGTGGTTTGCCATTTCCTTCTCTAACTCATTTTACAGATGAAGAAACTGAGGCAAACAGGGTTAAGTGATTTGCTCAGGATCACAAGCTAGTAAATATCTGGGGCCAGATATGAACTCAGGAAGATGAGCCTTTCTGACTTCATATCTAGTACTCTATTTACTGTGCCACCTGGCTGCTCTAATTAGGAGGAACAGGTTCTAGAAATACAAACTGTCAATCTTAAAAGATCCTTTTAAGTTCTTCTTTTTAAATACTTTTAGAATTAATCTTTCAGAAAGGCCATTTTCCTGCTTTCCAAAAGGTCTAAAGGGTCTCTTTCCCCAGATCAGGTTAGATGAACCTAGGCTTTGTATTACATCTCATTTCTGAGCTATTAGCAAATCACTTGGTCACTAAATCAGTCCAACAATCCATGCTGGGCACCTTCTCTATTCTAGTATTGTGCTATCAATATAGTAGAAACAGAAGGGGAAAAAAAAAGAATACAAGATTCCTGCCTTCAGAGAAGTAACAACCTAATTATAAAGGGAATACCAACACAGGAAACAATTAGAGAAAAATGCAAATTCCTAGTCAAGTGCTAAGTGGTGTGTTGTGGCACTGACTGAGAGACCTGGAGAAAGGAGTTCAGAGGTGGAGAGCAGTGGGACCTGGAGAAATCAGGGGAGAATTCTCCAAGCAATTGGGACTTGAGCTAGGCCTTGAAAGATCAAGAATTGAAAGGGTACGAAGACAAGGCATAGCATTTAAGATAGAGAGAACAGAGAGGAACAACATGATAAAAATCAAAAGATATAAAGATATGGTAGTATTTTATATCCATGAAGTTAGCATTATTATCAAAATAAGAGAAGAAAATGGGGCAGCATGGATAAAGGGCTAACCTTAGAATGAAGAATAGACCTGGGTTCAAGACCTGACTGATGCATTCTACCTGTATGACCCTAGGAAAGTTACTTGATCTCTCAGTGACCTCAGACACATTTCTTTTTTTTTTTTTTAAACCCTTACCTTCCGTCTTGGAGTCAATACTGTGTATTGACTTAAAGGCAGAAGAGTGGTAAGGACTAGTCAATGGGGGTTAAATGACTTGCCCAGGGTCACACAGCTGGGAAGTGTCTGAGGCCAAATTTGAACCTAGGACCTCCTGTCTCTAGGCCTGGCTCTCAATCCACTGAGCTACCCAGCTGCCCCCCACATTTCTAAAACTATAAGTTAGAGTTGAAATGTTTTATTAGCAGAATTGTCAATATAAGACTTCCCCATACTAATAAAATCATAGTTTTAGACCCTCCAAAAGTTGCCATATTCAGGTTATCATTAAGTTTATAATTATAGTAGCCAATATTATTACTATCCTGCTAAAATGATCTGTGATATTATTGCTTCTCCAATGATATGGATGGAAACCCATTCATACCTACCTATTTTGCATGAATCTTGTCCCTGACCTTCCATAAGTTCACCATCAGGTGTCTATTCAATATGCTAGGAACCTTCTTAGATTTCTCTTGACAGTCTCTCATGCTATATTTATGAACAAGATGGAACAATGTGGGTTAGCTGATAGTACAATAAAGTGGATTTGGAATTACTTGAACAAATAATTAAACTTGATGAGTAGTCTACTGCATTTCCCTGAGCTACCTATTTCTTTGTTTTTTGAGGGGGATATGAAAGAGTGGGGAGGTATTAAGTATCTGTGATTTCATTGGCATAGGGGAACCTGACATATAGAGTTCCTCTATTGGAGGAACTGTGGGAGGAGAAACACAGAAGAAAAACAACTGCTTGAACACATGGGCTGGTGGAGATATTATTGGGGATGTAGACACTAAACAATAATTCTAGTCCAACAATCAATAATATGGAATTAGGCCTTGATCAATGATACATGTAGAACCCAGTGGAATTGTGCGTTGGCTAAGGAGGGTTAGGGGGGCTTGGGGGAGAGGGAAAGAACATGAAATATGTAACTAGGGGAAATATTCAAAATAAAATTAAAAAAATAATAAAGTTCCTCTATTAATTCACATTAAAGACTTGTATGAAACTTAACAGTTTTGTAACTGTGGGTTGAAAAGGGTAAAACTCCCTTTTCTATCCTTAACTACATATGCTAGCTCAATGCTTGGCTGTTGTGGGAATGGTAATGCCTACTACTTCTGACCACAAATGACTTAGTGTTAAAAATCTATAGCGATTTGAGGTGAAGAATACCTTTAAACGTCCATGGAATGATTGGCTCTTTCTGCTCAGTGGCCAATAAAGGGATATATGAGTTCAAGAATCTTTTAGCATTGAACCTTAAATGATCAGAAATAACAGATTTCATTCTCTATTTAACCCCATTACAATTTCAGCCTTGATGAAGCCAGGTTAGCTTAAAAGCCCAAGTGATCTCTGCTTCCCTTTCTTAGTGTTTACAAACCTTCCCTTTAATAATATGCTCCAAAATTTTATCAGATATAAGTTAAATTCATTGGATTATCATAATTTAAATTAAAAACTTCTTTATAAAAAAGAAAATAAACATTTGCCTTTCTCTAGACCTGTACCTAGTTTCTAGATACTTTCAAAGACAGTTATCCTTCAGCAATCAGATTTATCATTTATTACATACCCAGGGCTATAAATCATCTAATTGTGGCTATCTGAACTTATTTCAGACAAGTTGTTTTCAGATTATTTCTTTACTTACTTTGACTTTCCGCTCCTTTGAAGAAAGGGAGGAGCAAAATAATAGTTGATTAATTCTTCTTTCTTTTGCTATCAGTTGTCATCCCATCCACCTAGAGTTCTGATCATTTCCTTTATTTGACCTTGTTCTTGCTCCAACACAGCTTTGCACCAGCCCCACACCATTCTTCTTGTCTTTAGCATTCATTCAATAACTTCAGCTTATTTCGGGCTTTAATGATACTGCCGCTATTTCTATTTCCAAGTTAGACTTAGATATTTCTCCTTTCATATTTCCTTACTTCCATTTTCTAAACAGTTTCCTTTAAAATATGAACTCATTGATGAGTGCCCTGACCAGTTATATCTACTTCCTTTGGCAGTACTCCTATACTTCTGGAATTTCATTCTCAAGTGCTTTCTATGTCTTGTTCTGACTTCTTATAAAAGTATTAGGTCACTGAATCCAACCTATCCCCTTTCAAAACCCTTTGAAGTCTGCTCACCTCAAATCTAGGATGTATTTCATACTATGCTCTGTTTTCCTCTCTCTTTCTATCATGAACTCTATGATGAAAAGGTCATGAGCCTGGAAGTTTCCTTTTAATTCTGCTTTAGTCATCAATTCTTCCTCCTCAAATTCTTTCTACCATGCCAGTTTCTGTTTTTTTTATGTCAGTTTATCTTCCTAATATGTAATTCTATTCTACTTCCTCTTTTCTTTATTCTGTTCCTTTTTAATAAAGATAAGCCTCTCTTGGTGAGCTTTGAAAGATAATGGATAATGGGAAAAGTGCCAAAGGACTAGAAAAGAGCAAATTCTCTGTTGCTGTTGCCTTTTTTTTTTAAGGGAAAATGGTGGAGCCTACAGTGAATTTGATTTTTATTTCTGACATGATTCTAGAAAATATTATTAAATTGATGGTTAGTGAAAATATTATTAAAGGGATGGTAGCTGACATTTAGAAAAGGAAGCAGTGATCACATAGAGCAAACATAGCTTCATCAAAAACAAATCATACTAGACTAACTTCATTTACTTTTCTTACCAAGTTACTAGATTGGAAGATTAGGGGAATGCCTCAAACATATTTTCCCAAGGGTTTTAGCATAGCACTTTATAAAGCCTCTCATACTATTATTTTGGACAAGTTGGAGAGATGTGGGCTAGACAATAGTAAGGTTAAGTGGATTTGGAACTGCTTGAATTTCCAGTCCCAACCCATTATTGGTTCAGTGTCAACTTGGACAGAGATCTAGTGGAGTGCTCCAAACATCTTTCCTTGGCCCAATGCTTTTTAACATTTTTATTAATGACTTGGCTAATGGCACTGATGGAATGCTTAAAACATTTTCAGATAACACAAAGCTAAGACAGATAGCTTTATCCGTCTAAGACGAATAACAGATTCGATGATGGAGTTTTTAGGATCCAAAAAGAACTTGACAGGCTAAAAGGCTGGGCCAAATCCAATATGATGAAATTTAATATAAAGCCATCATTGGGTATCAGAGAGAGGGTTACATAGATTCAAATCTTCTTTGTGCCACATACTGGCAATGGATAACTTAAAGTCTTAGTGTTCTAGGAAAAATCTAAAGACAAGAAATTGTATGAGAGTTGCCAAACTACATTGCTAGAAGGGGTTTTTCTCATTGGGAGATCGCAATAGTGATGAAATAGCAAGTCCAGACTAAAACAACGACAGTTTTATACTTTAGGCAAAAAAAATCAACTTTGAAGTAAACACCCATCTTTATGTATATGGTTCTATGTTTATGTATGTATGTGTCTTTTGTTATATATATTTATATTTAGAATTTATCTCTATTAAGGTGACAATTGAACCCAAGGGAACCCATAAAATCACCAAAGAAGAGTGCACAGAGAAAGAAGAGGATGGCTAAGGGTAGAATTTGAGGGATACCCTCAATGATGTGATGGAAAAGAGATGATAAGTGAGCAGAAGCAATTGAAAAAGTATGTCAGACAGTTTGAAAGAGAATCAGGGTAGAACAAATTCAAGGGAATAAAGTGATGACTGAGAATGCATGAGGAGAAGAATCTCAACAATATAAAAAATTGAAGAGAAGTCAAGAAGCATGGCAGTTAAAAAAAGACCCATTGGATTTAGCAATTAAGAGAACGCTGGTAACTTTTGAAAGAGCAGCTTCAGTAGAGTGGTGGGGACAGAAATCAGATTGCAAGACTGAATGAGTGGGTAGTAACATACAAAGGAAAAAAATTTCAACCAGTACAAGGTAGTATGTAATAAGTCCTAGTTTTTTGGTGCAAACTATTCACCATAGGCATTCAGAAGTGAGGGTCCTCAGAATATAAACATAAACAGAAAAGTTTTCATGGAAGAGACATGAATTTGAATGAAGTCTTGATGCTTTGAGCATGCACAGGCTAAGAGTAGGTAAAGAGTCATCCTGGGAGAGGAAAACATCATGAGTCAAGTGTGATCAGAAATGTAAAACCAACCAGCTAAACAACCAAAACTGTGACTTGCTATACACATTTATCATTATGAGTAAGTCATAACCATTACCGGTTATAGAATGGAAATACTCATAGGTCATTGTAAAAGCTGTTCTTATAAGTGATTGGCTAGACTGGAGTAGAGGTATATATCTAGGGCAATGGGAAATAAATTAGATTAGACCTGGTGACAGATTATGGAGGGTTTAGAGATCAAACAGATATTTGATATAGCAGGCAATAGGGAGCCACCAGTGGTTTGGGGTCAGAGTTGAAGATAGTAGCAGTAAAATTGATTGGCCTCATCTTCTTGAAAAGGACTATCAAAAGTGAGACTAATGCTGGGGATTTCATGCCCTTTAGTTGGTGGGTAGAGATGTCTTTTTAGTAAAGGGCCCTTTCCACATTCCTCTATTTATACCTTACAGGTGAATACCTATACCACTTACATTTAAGGCTGGTTGCTGTTGTAACACTATTGAGTGATTTCTGCATAAGAGGCTACTTGTCTGTGCCATGAAGTTGACAAATGACTAATTCATCCTTTAGCACATGGACCCAAGTTGTCTGTTCTAGACCTAAGCAGAGAGTTCTTTCCCTTTTGGGGGCAATCCAGTCCCTCTACAGCTTTCTCTCAGGTCATGGGACCAAGAAGGGTAATGATAGAGAGAGCCAAGAATTCCTTATAACAAACACAGGGAGAAGCATTCTCCTTCAGTCCTGACAATTCAAAGCCTCTCTGCTTCCTCTGCTCCTGGAAATCAAGCATCTATGCTCCTGCAGTTCTGTGCTTCCAGACTCCTAGTTTTAAAATTTTGACTACTAAAAGGTCTTACTTCTAAAATTCCATACACTTTTCCTCTTTTAAACCCTTGCCTTCCATCTTAGAATTAATACTGTGTGTTGGTTCGAAGGAAGGGCAAAGCAATGGAGGTTAAGTGACTTGGCCAGGGTCACACAGCTAGGTCTGAGGTAAAATTTGAACCCAGGACCTCCCATCTCCAGGACTGGCTCTCAATCCACTGAGCTACCTAGCTGCCCCCTAAAAACTATACACTTAAAAATAACTTCATTTTTCTCTTCTTTCTATCTGACTTCATCTTTACCTACCCCTGACCGTTTCTTCAATTTGTTCTAAATCCTGCCCTCTGAGTGGCAAGAGATCATATGCACTGAGGCACAGAAAAAATTATATCTTCATTCATTCAATCAACTAGTGTTTCTTAAGTGCCTATTAGGAGCAGCTAGGTGTTGGAGTGGATAGAGTGACAGGCTTGAAGTGAGAAGGAACCGAGTTCAAATTAAGCCTCAGATACTAGGCGTATGACTCTGGGCAAGTCATTTAACCCTGTTTGCCTCAGTTCCCTTTTCTGTAAAAATGAGCTGGAGAAGGAAATGTCAAATCACCCCAGTATCTTTGCCAAGAAAACCCCAACTAGGATCATGAAGAGTAAGACACAACTAAAATAACTGAACACCCACTACCACAACAAGAAGTAGCCAGGGGTAGGGGTAGGGATGGGATGGGATAACACAGAGGACTTCATGCAGGTGACAGAATTTGAGTTAAAGTTTGGAGGAAATGAGGGGTTCTAAGAGATGTGGGTAAAGAGAGAGGCAACTAGGAATTACAATGGTTAAAGCAGTGTCCTTGGAGCCAAGAAGCCCTGAGATGATATGTGGTCTTAGGCACTAGCAGCTATGACTCCGGACAATCATTTAAGCTCTGTTTGCATATAAAATGAGGATAATAATAGTACTTAACTCCTGAGAGCCCTTTGTATGCTGCCTGGCACACAATAGGCATTTTAAATTTAATTTAATTTTTATTTGTTAGACCCTTACCTTCTGTCTTTGAATCAATACTGTGCATTAGTTCCAAAGTAGAAAAGCAGTGAGGGCTAGGCAATGGGGATTAGGCAACTTGCTCATGGTCACACAGCTAGGAAGCATCTGAGGATGGATCCGAACCCAAGACCTCCTATGTCTGGGCCTGGCTGTAAATCCACTGAGCAACCTAGATGCCCCCACAATTTGCGTTTAATAAATTCTTATTCTCTTCCTCCCTTCCATTTGAGGCATCCAGATAGAATGTGCAAAGGCACCAATAAGAGAGATGGCTTATCATGTGTCAGGAACAGAAAAAAAAGCCAGTTTGTTTGGACTGAAGAAGAAAGCAAATGAAGGGAGTAGTGGAAGGAAAAGAATAGAAGAATCAGGAGACTAGGTTCTAGAAGTCCTGATCTGAGGCTATTTATCGATATAACCTTAGGCTAGTCCCTCCCTATCTCTGGACTCATTTTTTCATCCATAAAATTAAGTGGGTGGACTAGGTGCTCTTTTAGTTTTCCTCCAGCTCTGACATTCTGTGTCATATTCTCTAAGGGTCCTTTCTTGCAATAATATTCTAGGATCCTTTCCAAATGGATTTTAGCTGCCTATAGTATAAGTACAGAAGAAGCCTGAAGTCAATTGCAGGGTTAAGCTGTCTCATGGATGAGATAGAAATAGCAAAGTGGCACGACACGTACTATCCTTTAATAAGTTTTAACTCCTGGGCTGCTCTGGAAACTGAACAAGAGATTTCCAGTTCCTTTTTTCCTCTGTTTCACTGCCTGGAGGGAAGACCTGACTGATGACTTTGAATATCCATCAACAAATAATAAATAATAATAATAACCCACCTGCCGCAGGGTTGTCAGCCAGGGAGGCTGAGTTTGCTGTTGTTCTCTGTTTTTTAATACAATCCTAAAGTCAATTTTAATGGGAAAATGGATCAGCTTTGTGCTACAAGGCTCTCTCCTCCTCCCTCCTCAATCTTGGATTTTCAGCACCAAGAGGATCACAGTCAAGGTTGTCAAGAAAGTGAAATTTGTCTGGTGCCACCAGCACCACTATGTTTGGTCTCATTTTATCCCCTTGATGATTCATTATCTCTCTTCCCCACTTTTGACTACCACTGGGCCCTCCCTCCTATTGACCCATTAAAACTTATTCCTAGAAAAAGAACTGAGATAGAGAAATGACTAATAAGAATTAAAGGCCTATGTCTCTTCGGAAAGTGTCTTTTAACCTAGGACAAAGACTATTAGAAACAGTCAAAGTAATAAAATGCTAGTGGTTGAATAATAAAGATAGAAGCCTTTATTATTGGCTTATGCCAATAATATATGGGGGGGGTGCTAATGGCATTTTTCTGTGTCATTAAATTTCTTCCTACCACTGGTCACTGCTAAAGTTTTGTTATGTAGGTAGCCTTTCCCTTTATCTCCAAAACTTGCTTAGTATTTCCCTTGAATGATTTGTGTGTGTGTGTGTGTGTGTATGTATACATATATATATGTATATATATATATATATATTTATGTATGTATATATATTGTCCTATTTCTACTGGAAGCTCTTTGAAAACAAAAACCAGACCTTTCATACATTTCTTATAGAACTTAGCATGTTGCAGATGCTGAATATAAGAAAATGCTTTTACTCAGTGTTGTCTTTGTTGCCCTCACTCCTCTTCTTCCTTCTTCCTTCATGTATACTCAGTTGTCAAATCTTAATGATTTGTACCATTTGTACCATCCCCTTTTGCCCGTTCAAGTTGTCATTACTCTAAATCAGGCTCTACTTACTTCTCATCTTGATTATTGTGATAGTTGCTGAAGTTTCTCTGTTTCCAGGCTTTCCAGTCCATCTTCCATAGAGCTGATCAATTGATATTCCTAAAGCATAGATCAGGCTAGGTTATTCTCCTGCTTAAAATCTTTCAGCGGTCTCTTATTGGCTAGAAACTCTAAGAGTACTACTTTATTGATTTTCCTACCCACCTTAAAAGTAATTACTTTAGTTAAGTAACTGTAACTAGAACTTGTAGATTTCTTTGAATTAATCTAAGCCATTTTGACTTGGTCATCTAAGTATTTTATTAAGCATCTACTATATAAGGTAGGCAGATAGAGTGCTGGGTCTGGAGTCAGAAAGATTTATCTTCCTGATTCCAAATCTGGCTTTAGACACTTACTAGTTGTGTGATTCTGGGCAAGTGCCTTCACTCTGCTGGTCTCAGTTTCTTCATCTGTAAAATGAGCTGGAGAAAGAAATGGCAAACCACTCCATTATCTCTGCCAAGAAAATCTCCAAAGAGGTCACAAAGAGCCAGACACAACTGAAATGACTGAACAACAGCACCGTGTATAAGGTACTATGGCTTTGGTGATAACAAAGATGAAAATAAAACAGTTCCATCCCTCAAAGAACTTACATTCTACTTAAATGTAAAGTGAAGGACATGGAACTAAATGATCTCTAAGCTATGATTCCCCCTTTCTCACTCTTTACTTTTATAGTAAGTGCCTGTGAGCCTCTTCACCTCTCAGTCCTCCCATTCTACATTATTCCTACAGTCAAAAAATAAAGCAATTTAATAAAGTAATTGCCAATATGGGCTAGCCCTGCCTGTGGGTTCCTTCTATGACCAAGGGCCTTTTTTTTTAAAGGAAAAGTACCTCTCCTCACAGATATGAGTAATAAAATCCTGCCTCCTGATTCTTTCTTCTTTTTAAAAAAACAAAACAAAACAAAATAAAACTCTTGCCTTCTGTCTTAGAAGCAGTATTAAGTATTGGTTCCAAGGCAAAGAGCAGTAAGGGCTAGGCAAATGGGGCTAAATGACTTGCTCATAGTCACACAGCTCAAATTTGAACTCCGGATCTTCTATCTCCAGACCTATCTATTGAACCACCTAGCTGCCCCTCTCAAGATTCCTTCTTTATATTTCTCCAGAATGTTTCTAGAGAATAGGTTCTTCTCTGAACTCACTCGGTCCAAGGTTCAGATCAAATGCCTACAAAAGACCTCCCCTGAACCCTACCTCCTAACACTCTATGGTCAACATCAATTTCCTCCCTACTGGAAGGTTCTGTTGGTACAAAAATATAGCTGTGCTTTTTGTGCTGGCCAAAAAAAAATGGAAAAGGAGAGGATGTCCCTCAATTGGGGAATGACTGAACAAATTGTGGTATATGATGGTGATGGAATGCTATTGTGCTATAAGGACTGATGGATTTCTACAAGAATTGGAAAGAACCTCCATGAACTGATTTGGAGTGAAATAGGCAGAACCAGGAGAACATTACACACAATAAGTGAAACATTGTGGGATGATCAAATGTAAAAGACTGCTACTAAAAGTGATACAATGATCCAGGACAACTCTGAGGGACTTAGGAGAAAGAATGCTCTCCACAGCTAGAGAAGGAATTGTTAGAGTAGAAATGTAGATGAAAACATGATTTATCACTTGTTTATATGGGTATATGATTTGGGGTTTTGGTTTTAAAAGATTACTCTCTTATAAAAATGAATAATATAGAAATAGATTTTGAGTGATAATATATGTATAATCCAGCGGAATTGCTTGTCATCTCCTGGAGGAGGGGGGGCAGACAAAAAGAATCATGTAACCATGAGGGAAATATTCCTCCCTGCTACTTTACATTTACTATATTTTTATTTACTCCTCCCTCTACATGGTGTCCCCTCCTTGCCCCTTGCCCTCCTAGGAGAATGCAAGTCCCTTCGGGAAAAGTACAATTTCATTTTCTTTGCATCCCCAGTACCTTGCAGTCCTTGACACCTAGTAGGTGCTTACCGAATAGCTGTGGATTTGAACGGAGTTAAGAATTTAACCGATCACAACATTCGTTGTAATCTCAGTTGCTCCCAGAGTGAGCAGTAGCCAATTTCTGGCCTACTCTCTGCCCTCTCTGAGAGGAATAATTTAACTGGGGCATGAAAAGAGACCCAATAGTCTAAACCCACATCTTTTGTGCTTCCCTCTTGACAAGAGGCAGGAAGAACAAAGCTGGCCAGTGATGGAAAAGGAAAAAAAAAAGACTAAACCCCTGCAGCCTCCTAGGCCTGGCCTTGATTCCCTCTTGAAGACAGACTTCTCTGAAGCCAGACCTGGAATGAACGGTCAAACTAACTGCCGTGGGAAGCAGCCACCAGTAGGACTCACTTGGAGGCTCCTGGCAAACAGCTCTGGTACAGCGTCCCCCTTAATCCTATTTAATAGTCCCACTTGATAGCATTTAGGTATTTATTTGCTGATTAGGAGAAACACCACCAGCACCTCAGAGGTCTCCCGGCAGGTGCTTGGAAACCAGGACTACTGGAGGGACAATCAGATTCCTTTCTTGCATTCCGAGGTCCCGGGTATTAATGTGAGAAGGAGGCATTGAGACCTGTTGGACTATTTGGGGAGAGGGGAAGTTGTTTAAAAGATCTAAACAAGCCAGCTGGGGCCGGAGTCCACTGGCGGAGCAATATTATCTGGTGGGAGTCTTTGTTTTCACTACATCACCTTCTATTTTTCAGGCCAACAGAATCCCCAAGCTGTAAACGGCACACCTTACAAATCAGCCTACCCTGACATCGCCCCAGCATTCATTACAAGCTGTAAAGGCACACTCGCAAGAAAGGTTGTAGTTCTGTAGCCCAATTTTCCATTGCAATAACCCAATTAACTGGTGTGTGTGTTTGTTTTACAAAGCTCTAAGCTACAATAAACCATGCAGCTACGCAGGCTGCAGAAAGCTCCGTAATTAGGACAAGGTGTACACATTAAACCACTCTTTTTAAACTTCAAACCAGCTAACTTCTGACATACTGTACTGCTGGGGCTTCTGGGACCGAACCCAATTAACATCTTAGTATTTTATAAGCATCGTTTTAATTGCATTTGTATGCAATCTTCTCTCCAAGTGCCTTTCAAGGTGCTAGTCCTCGTGCAGATTTTTATTACTTTAGTGATTTAAATCGACCCTCTCAGAGCTTCCCGTTAATAATGACTAGTTCTACTTCAAATGCTGGTCCAACATAAAACTCAGCTCTCAGAAGAATTACACTTCCAAACAGTTACATTTAACTTTATTATTACATTTTTAATTTTTCCCTCTGTTTGAACATTATGCCTTTAAACATTTTATCAACCTGTCAGCTCTCTTAAGTGCTGGAAAAGAGATTCTCTTTGAGCAGATGAGGATGATGGTTGCTTCTGCCCCAACCATGGATTAAGATAATAGGAATCATAGCTCTCATTTCCATAGCACTTTATGCATATCCCCTTCCACAAAGTCCTCCTCCTTGTACGCCTTGATGTGGTGGAGAAGTTAATCTAGGTTCTTGAACACTCAAGAAATGGAGTACAAGGTTGGGCAGGATTAGCTTCTAATATCGTCTTGGTGAGGGCAAGCACCATCTGCTTGGCCTTGTTGTAAGGCCTTTTTTTGGCCAAAGTGACCCGTGAGACATGGATCAATTCAAATCAGTTTAGTTATACTCCTACTTTGTGGAGGTAACAGATCCACCGGAGAACGCAAGGTACTGAGAATACAAAGGAAGACATGAAAACATCCTTTGCTGGCAGAGAGTTTATACCTTCTTCCAGACAGGATTCCCTCAAGATAGTCCCAGGAGGTAGATAGTGCAAACATTTATCATTAGCTTAACTTCCCAGATGAGTAACCTGAAGAGGTAAAATGATTTAAAGAATCATTAGAAGGGACCTCCGTACAACATTCACCAGAGGCATAAATTCTTTGTCCCGATGACCTGAAAAGTGGTCATCCAGGTTCTGTTTGCATACCTCCAGTAACTCATAACCACAGAACTTTAGAGGTGAAAGTTCACCTTCTTTTAGAAATAGAGATCATTTAGTCCAATGCCTTCATTATACAGATAAGGAAACTGAGGCCCAGAAAGGTCTAATGACTTACCCAACCCAAGATGACATGGATAAGTAGTGATGGAGCTGGGACTGGGACTCAGGTTCTTTTAACTCTTCTAAGTCTGCTATTCTTTCCATCACACTAGACAATCTGCCAAGGTGGTGTTATTTAATATCGTGGCAGGGAGAAAACCTTTGTAATGAGTGTACTTGAGCCTGATAAGTCCTTAGGTTTCTTAGCCTAAGAATTTTGGAAACTAGGTCATGACTAGAAGTAAAATGAAGAGGTTAAAAAGTAAAGACAAGAGAGAATGGGTGTCTGGGGTGAGGGTCACTTATGGGGAAAGTCTTTTACTCCCAGCATATCTAGTTATTTTCATACAATGTATCAAAATCCTCGGCATCAAGCTGGGAAAATGTCACATAGATTTACAAGAACAGGTGAAACTCTCTTTAAGGGAGAACTACATTAAAATGCATCACAGAAAACAGCCCCATCCTGGGAACCAAACCACAAAGAAGGATCATGCAAATGTTACTTTGACAGTCTAGCATGTGGACAAATTTCTATTTCCCATCAGGAAGTCCAAAAGGAAGGAGCCTGCTACAGTTTATGGAAATTACAAAACAGCCAAACGACTCTGTGTGTGTGTGTGTGTGTGTGTGTGTGTGTGTATGTATGTTTTACAAACAATTATTTTGCAAATCCGGCAAGCAAGGGTGAAACATAATTTCCTAGTCTGTAAAAATAAAGGATCTAGATGAATAAATCTTCCACCTCTAATATTCTGTATTCTAAAATTTTATCTGGGTTTGAAATTCTATGTTCTAAGGCCCTTTGCAGTTCTAATATTTTTTTTTTCTCTAAGTTTTTCTTTGACTCTGATGTTCTGTGGTTCTATGGTTCTCTTTTTATATATGTATTTTTTTCTGGTGCTTCTTGCTGAAAGATACACTATGAAAATATATACTAATGTTGCTCTCAATTAGAATTTCTCTTATCTGGATAAAAATCTGGAGTCTTGGGAAGGCAGTGGTATCCTCCTAGAATATTTCGAACCTTTTTGCTTGATTGAGGGTCTTGTCAAACAAAACTGGCAGGTGCTCTCCCGGAGCTGCCTGAACTTATGCAGATATGATTTCTATCATGCTTTTATTATGTGTAGTCTGTAATAAGGATGAGCACATATAAATCATCTCTGGATGGCACTTAGGATGCAATACTCAAAGGAGAAAGCCTTCAGATGTCTAGTGATTTCAGATCTTATACAGTTAAGTCTCCTCTGAAGCACACAATCTCCGATTCCTCTCAAACCCTCCTGTGAAAGAATAAGACCTCCATATCTTGGCAAGGGTCACCCGGGAGATAAGGATTGTGCAGCTGAGACTGGGACACATGTTATCTTTAGGATGTGCTGATTTTTAGAGAAGTTGCATTTGAAAAGAGACTCCTCCAATAAATGGATTAAAGAGGCATGCTTGATGAGATTGGGGAGCCTTTCACTCCCCTTCTAAATTGCTTGGTTCTAAATAGGGTACAGGGAGGCATCCTGGGAACTTGCATGATTGGAAGGGAACAGAGGAGTTCCAATAGATCCTCTATGACCACATTTGTGAACTAAGGTCACAAACATCCGAGGAAGTGAGAGAAGAGAAACTTAGTAAAGAAGGAAAGTTTGGCTAATGGAAATTCTGTAAATGTTTCCTTTCACATAGCACTTTGTATTTATTATCTCAGTCGATTCTTAACAACAGCCCTGTGAAGTAGGTGGGCATTATCAGCTTCATTTTTCCATAAGGAAACAGAGGTTTTAAGGAGGGAAGGGACTTGACTACATTTTTTTTTAAAGCTACAAAGTGGTAAAACTGGAACTTGAACCTGGGTCTTTAGCTGTCAGGCTCCAATGTAAGGCTTGACTGTAAAAGACAATCTAGGAAACAGAAAGGACCTGTTATGATGATTATGATAATTTGCTGCTAGGTGGTGCAGTAGGCTGGGTCTGGAGTCAGGAAGATCAGGGTACAAATTGAGCCTCCAATACATACTAGCTGGGTGACCCTGGGCAAGTCACTTAAGCATGTTTACCTCCATTTCTTCATCTCTCAAATGAGTTGGAGAAGGAAATAGCAAAACACTCCAGATCTTTGCAAAGATAATCCCAAATTAGGTCAATAGAGTCAGACTTGGCTAAAACACGACTGAATAACATCTGAATTATAATAATCCTCTGACATTTCAAAATATTTGTAATATCATATGAAAGAATGAAAAATCCTTTATAAAAAAGCACCAAGCACTATACTAAGGCTTGAGGGGACCAAGTCAAAGCTGCAAGATTGGACCCTGACCTCTATTCTATTATTTTTTTTAGTGATGCCAAAGTTTTTTTTTTATTGATTCAAAGATATTTTATTTTCCCAATTACATGTAATAATAATTTTCAACATACATTGTCAAAATTATAAGATCCAAATCATCTTCCTCCTTCCCTTCCCTCTCCCTACTTTAATCTGGGCCTTACATGTATTATCATGCAAAACATAATTCCATCTTGGTCATTGTTGTAAAAGCACAGTCATATAGAACCAAACCCTCAGAATAAAACCATAAGTAAACTGATGTGAAAGATAGTATGCTTTGATATGCATCTGACTCCAAAAGTCCTTTCTCTGGAAATAGATAGCATTCTTTGTCAATTGTCCTTCAGTATTGTCCCAGATCATTTTATGGCTGAGAGTAGCCAAGTTTTCATAGATAATCATCATCCAATATTCTGTTACTGCATACAATGTTCTCCCAGTTCTGCTTCTTTCGCTCTGTATCAGTTCTTGTAGGTGTTTCTAGCTTTTTTCTGAATTCATCCTGTTCATCGTTCCTTATAGCACAATAGAATCCTATCATCAGCATAAACCACAATTTTTTTTAGCCATTCCTCAATTGATGGATATTCTCTTAATTTCTAATTTTTAGCCACCACAAAAAGAGCTATTCTACATATTTTTGTATAAGCAGGTCATTTCCCCTTTATTGTTGTCTCTTTGTGGTGCAGACCCACTAGTGGTATTATAGGATCAAAATGTATGCCCATTTTTAAGCACCTTTGGGCATGGTTCCAAATTGCATACCAGAATGGTTGGATCCATTCACAGCTCCACCAACAATGCATTAGTGCCTGACCTTGATTCTAAAGGGGAAGACAACATAACATATTTGAGAGTGGTGGCCAGGGAGAAGTGTTTTGGTTCAGGAAGTCACAGAGATGGTGAGGGATGAAAATGAGGAAAATGACTGACACATCTTTTCTGGTAAGGATGGTGGTGCTTTGATTACTGGAGGCAGCTAGGCAGAATGGATAGAAATTTTTTTTAAATATTACTTTCTGTCTTAGAATTGATACTAAATATTATTCCCAAGGCAGAAAAGTGGTAACAGGCTAGGCAATTGGAGTTGTGCCTTCCCTAGTGTTATAAAATGAGGGAATGTCTGAGGCCATATCTGAACAGAGGACACTCTGTCTCCAGGCCTGGCTTTTCATCCACTGAACCACCTACCTGCTCCAGAGTGAATAGAACTTTGGACTTAGAGGTGAAAAGAGTAAAGTTGGATCTCTGCCTCAGATATTGACTGGTGTGACTCTGGCCAAGTCACTCAAACTTTTTCAGCCTCAGTTTCTTCACCTGTTAAATGGGGATAATAGTGCCTAATTTAAAGGTGTATTTTGGGATCACATGAGAGCTATTCATGTAAAACATTGTATAAATCATTGTCATAAAAATATTAGTTAATGCTATTACTGTTCTCAGAACTTTGGGTGGGAAGGGAAGAGGAGGAGTGGGAATGAATGCTAGAAGAGCCTAATTCCTTCATGCCTTGGAATTGATTTTCATGAGTTTCTTTAGCGGTTAGCATTTCTTTTTGTCTTTATAGTCCTAGCATGGTGCCTTACATGGCAGAACCCTACTGAAGATTTGCTTATTCTAATATAGTGATTCACTTGGTGGCTTGTCAGAACTTAGCCAGGCTACTCCCTGGACAACAGACCAGGTCACTGCTCACCCCATATTTGAGGTTTATCCAACTTGTATAGGAAATTTCCAGAACTCTAGCTCTGTTGACATAGTCTTAAAGGGGGATATGAAAGAGAGGGGGATAAGATGAAAGAGAGGGAGAGGGGCACCTAGGTAGAACAGAGGAGAGAGTACCAGACCTAGGGTCAGGAGGATCTGGGTTCAAAGCTGACCTCAGATACTTCCTAACCATGTGACCCTAATCAAATCACTTAACCCTATTGACTGGCCCTCGTCCTTTTGTCTCAGAATGGTTACTAAGACAGAAAGTAAAGGATTAAAAAAAAGAAGAAGAAGAAAGAGAAGAAGGATAGAACTGTGGCTATAAAAATGAGCAAGTAAGATGGTTCTTTTCCTCAAGGAGTTTATACCCTATTAGAGGATGGAGGGGGGAAGACTACAATAAAAGAAGCCTGGAAAGGGAGACTATGGTGAGGAGGTTGATGAAGGGACACAGAGGCCTGAGCCTTGGTAAGATAATTCAAAAGTCTTAGAGAGTGGAGACTTTCTCCCTTCCCAACATGGGCAAACCCAGGAGGACTTTAGTAGAGGATTATTATAATAACCACTTAAGTTTATACACACTGCTCCAAGGTTTATAAGTACTTTCTTTACAGGCACATGACTGAAAGGGCTCACTTTACTTACCATTAAGTGCTCTCCAGGGGAACTGAATTGACCAGGGGTCACTTGGGAAGGGGACTGTCTGTCCTTACATGTTCCTTGCTTTCCCTTCTAGAACCTTTTTCTCCCTTTTTCAGTATTCTTATTTCAGTTCCAGTCCATACCAATTGACAATCATGTATGACTATGCATAGGTAGTCACTTGGAAAAGTGGTTGGGTGCTGGACCTGGAGACTGGAAGGATTGGGTTCAAATTCTGACACTCCTATTCACAAGCTGTCTATCTATGGGTCTAGAATTTGACGTTTCTGAGCCTCATTTTCCTTCCTAATAAAGTGAGGACAATAATACTTAGAATACCTACCTCACACCGTTATTGTGCTCAAATGATGAGCACAACAAAAACATCAACAACAATACAACAGAACATCAGTTTTTCTTATTAGAGATAACACTGAGTGGAAAAGTGGACCACCAACAGTGCTTTCAGTGTTCTGAGACTCATCTGAGTATATGGGAGCACCAGAATTTCCTATTTCTTGGCTGCTATTTTCTTCTGCTAATTGACTTTGCCTTGTTGCTCCTCTTAGGCATCTTCATTTGTAGGTCCTCCTATACCATTAGAGACTGCTCCCAAGCCGGAATAAATTGTTGCACACTTCCCTCAGTGCCTCTTTCGTGCCAGGGCTAAGGGCTTCACATCTCATACCTTGCTCCCTACTCGCCTAGGCTGGCGGCAGTAAGGTAGCTTACCCTCAAGATTCCTTTTTTCGTTGTGCTGCTCCAGGAAGGAAAGCATCTGATAAACTCATTTGCACAAAAGTATTATTAATCACATGTGACCCCTTTCTTCTAGGGAACCAAGGACGAGGGCTAAAACTCAGAGAAATGAAACTCTAATGGCAGAATTCAAGGTCCAGTGACATCTGAATGTGGGAGATAATTTTAGACAGGAGGAGATTTCTCAATGTCCTTTATGACATCAGCTGGGACATCCCCTAGATTCAGTCATCGAATGTTAAAGCCGGAGTGGATCATGGGGATCATCTATTCAACTCTCTTGTTTAACAGCTTAGAAGACTGAGGACCGGGGTTGGAAGATGATTATTTACTCACAATCATGTTTAGAGGCTGAGCAGAGGCTCAAATCCAGATCTCCTTAGTCATAATCCAGTACTTCCCGGGCCTGGGGCAGCTAGGTGACACCATAGTGCAGTGCTGGGCCTGGAGTCAAGAAGACCTGGGTTCAGATCCAGGCTCAGATATTTACTTGCTGTGTGACCCTGGACAAATCAATTAACCTCTGTTTACTTTAATCCACTGGCAAAAGAAATGGCAAACTGCCCTAGTATGTTTGCCAAGAAAAACCTGATTCAGGGTCACAATGAGTCAGCCATGGCTGGAAAACAATAAACAACAACATCTAGGAATGTTCTGATAAATGTTTAACAACCAGTTCTCCAAGGAGGAAAAAAAAAGTATATATATATATGTATATAT
>NC_058131.1:382819693-382830943 GCF_016433145.1 Gracilinanus agilis | reverse complement strand
TATATTAAAATATATTAAAAGTATATATATATACTTTTTTACCCCTCATACATATTTTTTACCCCTCATACATATATATGACATACTTTTAAGTTTAATCTGAATTAACATTTTCTTTATTACTTTCTTAAATATAATAAACCAAATGACAAATCAAGTAATGATTTTTTCTGATTTCAGAAGTATAAATGCTTACATTGAAAATTGAACAATCAGCTCTTGTGAGTCAGTATGAATCGGCTCCAGCAGACCTCTGACTATGCGATACAATTCTATTCTTTTTTTTTTTTTAACTTTACTTTCTGTCTTAGAATCACTACTGTATATTAGTTCCAAGGCAGAAGAGTAGTAAGGGCTAGGCAGTGGGAGTTAAGTGACTTGCCCAGGGTCATACAGCTAAGATGCATCTGAGACTAGATTTGAACTCAAGATCTCTAGTTCTGGCTCTCAATGCACTGAACCACCTAGATGCCCCCTTGCAAATATATTATTTTAGTTGTCCTCACAACCACCCTGTGAGATAGATGCTAGGAGAATAATTTCTATAATAATCAGAACCTTGTAAAAACAAATAATTTAGGAATATCTAAGAGCTCTGACCAACTTTAATTCTGGAGGACTGATGAAGCATGTTAGCCTCTTCCTGACAGGGAAGTGATGGACTCAAGTTGCAGAATGAAACAATGTTTTTGGACATAGTCAGTGTAGGAATTTGTTTTGCTCGGCTGGGGTCTTTCTAATGAGAACAGAGGGCGATTGGTTCTTCTGACATAAAACCCAGGAAGTCGCTTTGACATGCACTATCTTTCACCTTATCCAGAGATAGCCCTGGCCGGATAAAGAGTGTCACTGTGAGTTATCACTCTCAGTGGCCATTGATTGTAGACTTGTCCAGACCCCTCAGGCCAATGCATCGTCATCCCCCCAAGTTTGTGTTTGCTTGTGTGGCCTTCACTCTGCTTCCTGGAGGCTGATGCTTGCAGGGATGACAGTACTCCAACAGCTTTGAGTGGTTTCTGGGATTTTCCACACAGATGATTTTTGTGGGACTAGGTGAACTCTATTGCTAACAAAAAAAGTCTCTTCCATCCCTGACTTAGCCTATTCTGATTTATTAAGGAAAGACATCCTTTGATGTTTATGAGAAAATGAGTTTCTGAAATATCTTTAGATGATGACAACATCCTAGAATTGAAGTGAACCTCTTACAGTAGACCAGTGTAGCATGTTTCTATGTATGTACCCCACTCTTGGTGGTATTCAGGAATTCTTTGTTTTTATCTTCTTTTAGTATCTCATGTTCCCTGTGTCTTAACTAAATCTAATTGGTTCATTGAGGTCATATTTTCTTGGCTCATATCTGATAGTTTCACAGTAAAGCAGATTTAGATCTTCCTTAGAATGAAAGCTATGCATGTGCTTGGAGATAACTAGTCTCATGTCCTTTCTTAAGAACATGACCTACTGTGTGAGAACTGAAGCTTTGGGATTATACGGACCTGAATTTCATTTTGGAGGCTTCCCAAATATTATTACCCTCTGTGATTTCTATTGGTCCTTAATTATAAGTATCTCTGGGAACAGTCAGAATTTGACTAGTTTTTAGTTGTCCCTTAGAGAGTTGTTCAATTTTCTTCTTGCAAGCAATGAAGGCAAACAAGATATTTGAAAATGAAGCAACTTTTGCCAAAGCAGGTAAAAAATAGCAATGGGGATGGTTAAAGGAAAGTCTGCCCCTTATGTTGAACTCTTAGACTCCCTCCCCTATAATTCAGTTCATAATCAAATTTTCATGGATACCAATAGAAAAGTTGCAGTAATCTGCATCCGTTGCTTTTGAGGGTGTCAGGGCCAGTTCAGGGGCAGTGGCTTTCTGTATCCTTCTTGGGATTAGCCCTTCTTTGGCTCTATTATGAGCTGCTTTTTTCCTAGCTCCTGACCCCCATGCTGCTGCTTGAGTTCACAGCATTTGTTGCCCATTTTGGAGGTTTAGCTTATCTCAGAAATATCTGGACATACACTAATGCATTGCTGGTGGAATTGTGAATTGATTTCTGGAAGGCAATTTGGAATTATGCCCAAAGAACTTTAAAACAATGCATGTCCTTTGATCCAGCAATACCATTACTTTGGTATTCCAAAAAGATAATAAAAAAGGGAAGGTTTTGTTTATACACAAATATCTATAGCTGTGCTTTTTGTGGTGGCAAAAATTGGAAAAGGAGGGGTATCACTCGTTTGGGGAATGGCTGAACAAATTGTGGTATATGATGGTTATGGATATAAGTAATGTGCTATAAGTAATGATGAACTGCTTGATTTCTATATGAACTGGAATGACGTCCATGAACTGATGCAGAGTGAAATCAGCATAACCAGGAGAACATTACACACAATTAACTGAAGCATTGTGGAATGATCAAATGTAACTGCCCTTGCTACTAAAAGCTATGCAATGATCCAGGACAATTCTGAGGGACTTGTGAGAAAGAATGCTATCCACATCCAGAGAAAGAACTGTGGGAGCAGAAATCCAGGAGAAAACTTATGATTTATTACTTGTTTATATAGGTATAGGATTTGGTGTTTTAGTTTTAAAAGATTGCTCTATTTCAAAAATGAATAATATGGAGGGGGCAGCTGGGTAGCTCAGTGGATTGAGAGCCATGCCTAGAGACGGGAGGTCCTAGGTTCAAATCCGGCCTCAGACACTTCCCAGCTGTGTGACCCTGGGCAAGTCACTTGACCCCCATTGCCTACCCTTACCACTCTTCCACCTATAAGTCAATACACAGAAGTTAAGGGTTTAAAATAAAAAAAAAATGAATAATATGGAAATAGGATTTGAGTGATAATATATGTATAACCCAGTGGAATTGCTTGTCAACTCTGGGAGGAGGGGAGGGAGAAAACAAGAATCATGTAACCATGAGAAAAAAAATTAAAAAATAAAATCAATCAAAAAAATGGAAATATCCAGACATTTGCCCAAAGAAAGTGACTGACTTCTTCCCTCATTTTGCCATAGCCTGGAAAATAATCCACAATGATTCTAAGAGAGAAGGTAAAGGTTTAAAAAAGAAAGGAAGGAAATTGGTTTGGGGCAGCAAGGTAGCAGAGTAGAGTGCCAGGCCAGAAATTGGGAGGATCTGGGTTCAAATTTGGTTTTATATTTCCTTGCTGTGTGACCCTGGGAAAATCACTTAACCCTGATTGCTATCCCTTGCCATTCTTCTGTCTGATAATAAGACCAAATATAAGGGCTAAAAATAAAAGAAAAAGGGAAATAAAACTACTTTTAAGAGTCAGAAGACCTGGCTTCAAAAGCTGGCTCTGTCATTTTCTATGTGATCTTGGGCAACTAGACCTTAGTTTTGAGACTGATGACCCCTAAGTATCTCTGGCTTTATGACTCTTTTCATTTTATAGATGGGGAAACAGATGAAAAAGGGAGGTTAAATGATCTTCCTATGGTTGTATTGTTGATAAGTGGTAGAGTTAGGATTTGAACCCAGGTCTTCAGATTCCAAATCCAGTTGATGTTCCACAATACCCATAAAGAAAGTGATCATAACTCTGCTTATGGGAAGTCCATAAAAAATTAAAATAATATTCTGTTCACTCTGAAAATGAACATGAGTTGTGCTCTGAAAGATCTCTTACTTTCTTTAAGGATAAGGTCCCTGCAGTAGTATTCTGCCTCAGATCTTTGAGGCAGCTTAAGTGGCTTAGTATATTGTCTTCTGAATTTGGAGCCAAAAAGTTCCAAGTTCAGATTCTGCCTCAGACACTAAATAGCTTTGACCATGGGTAAGATGTTTACCTATTTTCAGTCTTCAGTATTCTCATCTGTAAAATGGTGATACTAATAGTATTTACTTCCCACAGGAAATGTTCTTTGCAGACCTTAATACATGCTATAAAATGTTAACTATTATTAGTTATTATTACATATTTTATATGTTTATATATTATTATATAGTTAGTATTGTTTTTCAGAGGGACAAGGTTTTTTCATTCACAGAGACTGGGATTTGTTTTAGGATTATGTCTAGGTGACTAGAAAAACCATACCTTTGAATTTGACAACTTTTTACCCCAGATGTGTTCAGAACCCTGTTGTTGCTTTGCTTCCATAGTGTAATTGGGATAGAATTTCCTTTAATTCATAATCCTATCAATTTCCCAAGTGACCACAGGTTCATTGGAGCCCAGGTGGTACCCCCACACTTCATGCAGCCTGACTAGACCATTCTTTTGTGGGTGTTGTTCAAATCCAGTCCAATACAGGGAGCCTCTGTAGACATAGTTCAGGTTTCTAAGAGTTCCTGGCTGTTCCTTTTAATCTGCCCTAGCCTCATTGCCATTATCCTCAGTTCCTTATGTTTTTCCTCCTCAGCTATCCAATCAGTTATCACAATTTTGCCATTTTTACTTCCATGATATCTTGTAAATCTGACCCCTTATTTGTAGGGCAGTTAGGTGATGCAGTGGTGGATAGAGAGCCTGGAGTCAGGAAGACTCATCTTCTTAAGTTCAAATATGGTCTCAGATACTTAACTAGCTGTATGATCCTGGGCAAGTCACTTAACCCTATTTGTCTCAGTTTCCTCATCTGTAAAATGAACTGGAGAAGGAAATGGCAAACTAGCTCAGTATCTTTGCCAAGAAAATCCCAAATGAGATCAACGAAAAGTCGGATACAACTGAACAACAGCAACAACCTTATCTGTACTCATGCAACTACCATCTTAGTCCATGCTCTTATGACCTCTTGTCTAGATGAATAAAAATCATTTATAAATTTGTTTATATATTAGTAATTGTACTCTACAAAGAGTGCTTTAAGGTTTGTGAAGTATTTTACAAGCATTACCTCATTCTATGCTTATGAAAATACTGCAGTAGAATACTTTTATTTTACAGGTGAGGAAACTGAGGCAGACAGAGGTCTTGTACAGGTTTTTTGAGGGTCACTTAGAGAGTACCCGTTTGAAGCTATATACCATTCTACCTCTCTGCCTCCTAATTTGTCTCTCCATGCCAAATTTCTTCCCACTGCAGTCTACCATTTACAATGCTGCAAAAGTAATTTTCCTTATATTTGACTATGTGACTCCCCTACTCAATCAACTCCAGAGGCTGCCTGTTGTCTTTAAGATAAAAAATTAACCCCTCTACTTAGCTTCACAATGTGACCCCTACTTATCTGTCTAGCCTCATTGTACATTGTTCTTTCTTAACATCCTCTGACCAAGTCAAACTAACTTTCTCTATTCCATGAACAGAATTCTCCATCTCCTACTTCCAAATCTTTGCACTGGCTGTCCCCAATGCCTGGAATGCCTTCTTTCTTCCCCTGTACCACGACATGGTTCAATTACAGTACAAACTTCTAAATTAAAATTTTCTTGATTCTCCCCAAATGCCAATGCTCTCCTTTCCAAATGATCTAGTAGTCAACAATTCTGTATGTACATGTTTTTATTCATATTTATTCTGTATGTTCTTGCATATGAATTTATTGTCTTTCCTATCAGAATAGAAGCTCTTTGTAAATAGCAACTATTTCTTGACCTGTATGTTCTCTTGGCACACTTAATAAAAGCTTGTTGATTGACTGATATTTTTCCTAAAATGTGGTACTCATATGTGAACATGATGTTTTAGATGTGATATGTGCAGGACAGATTATAGTGGGATTTTTTTTATTACTGAACCATATCTCTCTCTTTCAGTGATGTCCATGTTTTTTTGACTGGCATTGCACATTGAACTTGTGGTGCACTAAGGTACCATATCTTTTTTCAGATGAACTTTCTCTAGCCATATATTCCTTATCTTTTACTTGTGAAAATGACTTTTTTTTTTGTAAAACCCATCATGCCTGTCTTCACTCTACCTATCCAATCTTAATTTCCACTATTAAATATAGCAATATAGGTCAACCACATTCACTTCTAGGTAACCCATCAGATCAATACTTAATTCATTACCAGATTCATTCTTATCATCTAGAGTTCTAGGACAGTCCAGGGTTATGTTTGGATATTTTCTCAGTAATTGATACAATTGCACCCTTTTCTCAATAGTTAATTAGTTAACTCAGAGCTCCCACACCAGTTTATTAAATATCGGTTGTTTAATAAACCAGAGAACCTCTTTCTCCAAAAGCAGTTGATCAAAACCTATAATTTCCTAGGAGCAAATAAATATTAATGTTATTGACTATACAATTTATTTAAAATGTCAATAATAACAGAAAGGCATAAATAATTATTTACAATAGTTTAGCTATGAGAAAAGTCACAGTCAGAGTCACCTCAAACCAATGCTCTAACTAAAGATGACTTCTAACTTCTAAAAACATTTTCTCCCTTTAGCTCATTTAAGATATCAAGAAAAAAACTATTCTCAAGAATTTTTCTTTTCATTCTCTTCATAAGATAAAGGTGAAAAGAGTTCTGTCTAGAAAGGCATCTCCATATTCTTTCTCTCTGTTTTCTCTATCTTCTCTCTATCCACACAACAGGTAAACAGTCTTTTCAGCCTCTCTCAAGTCATCACTCTCAATAGTCTCTCCAAATCGATGTTTAAAAATGGCCATTTTCACAACATCCCATTTAGCTCTTAAAGGTCCAGCCGAAGTATCTGTGGTATTTGTTGGAGAGCTTAATGAAACAGGTATTACATTGAAAACAATTATCAATCATTCCTAGGTTCCTAGGTTTCCTTGCTCTATAAACCCTTCTTCATCAAACTCAGAACAGACCCAGGCCTATCTCTCTGGGCTTTGTGGATCTTATCCAAAACAGATGCCACTTTTTTCTGAAGGGAGTCTTCTTTCCAATTCTATCAAAAGATGATAAGAAAAATCTTTAGTGGCTCTCTATTTCCTCTAAGATAAAATAAAAAAATTCTCAAGCTGGTGTTTAAAATTCTCCATAATTAGGCTCACATCTGCTTTTCCAGACTTAGTTCATAATAGTCCCCTTGGTGCACTCTCTCTTTCATTCCAAATGTGCTACTAGCTGTTCCCTGAACCCAGCATTATCCCCTGGGCCTGGACTACATACAGGTCTTTCTTACTACTGCTGTTTAGAATTTGTCTTTCCTTTGAGACTCACTTGAGGTGCCATCTCCTACTTAAAGCATTCATTGATCTCCATTCAGTTGTTAGTATTCTCTTGTACCTGAAATTATTTGTTTTTACTTGTATGATTGATTGCATATTGTATCTTGCTAGTAGAATGTAGGGGCAAGGAGTGTCTCATTTTTGTCTTTAAAACTCTAAGACTTAGCACAGTGTGATGCTTTGTAAGTGTTTATTGAGTTTTGTTGAGATGAGCTTCAAATCCTCATCAGATTTTCATTAATCCAGTCCTTCCTTGGGCTGACCATTTTGTTCCCTCCCATTGCCTTCTCTTTCTCTGAATCCTGAAATTTTCCTTAACCTTTCCTCTGGTTTCTGACTGACTAGCTTCAGTTCTTGACCCTTTGTCGCTCCCTCAGGACCTGCCTCTCCCTCTTTTTTAACTCTGTCCTTCCAGGCTTGTCTGGGGAGGAGGCAGAAACCTCCATTCTCCACTCCCAGGAGTCAGGTTCCTGCTCTGTGCTGTGTCTCGCCAAGTCAAGGGACTCTGGCAAGGAAAAGGCCCCTGAAGCTTTAATAGCAGGAAGGAGAGCTCTCCTTGCTCTGGGTTGCCTCTGATCCTGGCTGCTGGTCCCCTGGGAGTTGTTTTTACTATAACTTGGCATTTACATTTTGAACTCTGCTCAACACCCACTGGGTTGTGGAAAAAGTGACATGAATCTTGGCTAGGCTTCCTACAGCAGTGGATAGAGCCCCCTAGTCACGTTCTACTAGAGGGGGCTCACATCCCCCATCCTTTATTGGTTGCCGAGGCTTTGTGGATTGGCAAAGGAGATGTGGAACAGGGATCAGGAGATCCGTCTTTCAGTGCTGGGCTTCAGATCATTTGGTAACTCAGTTTCCCCAGCTCTATGGTAGGGAGACCAACTTTGCCAGCCTAAATAGGATATATCTCTCAACTGGCCTTGCTGCTCTGGATGGAAGCCATTCTTTTGCATATGCCCTTTGGGCCAGTTTCTGCCATTTATACCAATGCTCTTTTACTATATACATATCAACAAAGTGTGGTGTTGTGGATGAAACATTGTCATATGTGGCAGCCCAATTATAAATCAATGGATAAGTTTTAGAGTTATCTGGGTCTCAGAGAGATCAGATTACCTGCTCATGATGACACAGCTAGACCCGTAAATGTGAGAGGTAGACTTTCATCTTGAATCTTGCTGACTTCAAGTCCAGCTCTCTATCACATTGTTAGATAACTAAAGTTTATAATATAGCCCTTTTAACATTTCAAAGCTCTCATAGGAATTCTCTCAATTAATCCTCTCAAGAATCAATATGAGGTATCTGTTTTTTTTTCTTTTGACAGAGGAAGAAACACAAGAGTCAAACGACCTTCCTAAGGCCACACAGTGTTTGCAACAAAGCTGGAACAAGAGCCAGGTTCCTGATGCCCAGCCAGTAGTTTTTCCAAATGATTCTAAATATTTAGATTCTTAGATTCCAAAAGTCTAAGAGTGAAGAAGGGAACTTCCAGGTTAAAAGACAAAAGCCTCATATGCCTAGATACTTGGGATGTTTCTTAAGTGTATCCTGGCTTTGTTCCACAATGTTTTACTTTCTGTGTACAATGTTCTCCTGGTTCTGATGATTTCACTCTGCCTCAGATCATTGAGGTTCTTCCAGTTCATATAGAAATCCTCCCGATCATCATTCCTTATAGCACAATAGTATTCCATCACCCTCAGATACCACAATTTGTTCAGCCATTCTCCAATCAAGGGACAACCCCTCATTTTTCAATTTTTTGCCACCACAAAGTCTGGTATATAGCTTCTGATTGCCTCTGGCATCAAGCAACTGAGAATCACTGATGTTTCATCATGAGAAGCCAGACTCCATGGGTGAAATTCAAGGGATGCCTCTTCCTGGTTCAGCTCAAGGAAGGACAAAGGGGAAAGGTGATAGAAAAGAGCATTAGACTATGAGACAGGTTGAGTGGGCACAGTGTGATGCAGTAAATAGGGAGCTAGTTTTGTAGCTAGGAGACCTGAGTTCAGATCTTGATTGTGGACACCAATAATTCATGTGACACTGAGCAAGTCACTTTCATTTCTCTAGGGTTTGGTTAATTATTCTGTGAGATGGCAGTAGTGAGTACATTAGAGAACACATATTGTCAATTCCAATTCCCAATTCTTGCTTCCATGACACTAATTAGCCATGTGAATTTTGGTGTCAAATCACTTCCTCTTCCTAGGACCCATCTGTAAAATTGTTGGGGTTGGATGAACAATTAAGTCTCTTTCAATTCTATTATTTTATCAGCATAGGTGGTATTTTGAATATAAGAAGCTGAAATAGGCATGTATAAGATATATTCCATGTCACCAAAGAATGTAATCTCCTAAAGGGAAGATGATGCGTGCATGCACGTACACACACACACACACACACACACACACACACACACAAAGCATATGATGGATGAACAATAAAACAGAAGAACAACAAGAATAGTTATTAATTTCTATTTAGGCTCCTCTTAATTCCTAAAAACCTAGTGCTTGATGGCACAGAGATAGGTTGAGAAAAGCATTTATAAATGGTAAAAAACACAGGTCTTTAAGTAAGAGGACTTTGAGTTTAAGTCCTGGCTCCAACCTGATCCTCAGTTTCCTCATCTCTACAGTGGGGATGATAGATAATACCCTCTTTTACCTACATTGAAGAGTTGTGAGGAATGAGACCTCAAAGCCTTAAATGTGAGTTACTCTTATTATTTGGGGCAGCTAGATGGTGGATTGATATAGGTGGATAGATTTCTGGGCTTAGAACCAGAAGACCCAAGTTTAGATCTGGCCTCATACACTTGTTAGCTTGTGTGACCCTGGGCTAATCATTTAACACTGATTGTCTCAGTTTCCTCATCTGTAAAATTTCCTGGAAAAAAATGACAGACCTTTCCAGTATCTCTGCCAACAAAACAGGGTCAAAAAGAGTCAGAACAGCAACAACACTATTATTATTATTTTAATTTGATTTATTATATATTGTTATGGAGGTAGGAATGGAGCACTTGAATGTTAGAGGTACCAATTCTCTACTCTAGGAGAGAGTCTGGGGCACTTAAGTGATTTAGTGACAGATTTGGAGTCAGGAAAACTCTGAGTTAAAAACCTGTCTCAGACATTTAATAGCTGTGTGACTCTGGACAAGCCACTTAACCCCATTTGCCTCAGTTTCCTTATCTATAAAATAGATATAATAATAGCACTTATTCCTCAGGGTTGTTGTGGGGATCAAATGAGATATTTATAAAGTGCACAGTAAGTGCCTGGCACCATAGTAGGCCATCAACATATGTTTTTTCCTTCCTCCAGCCCCCCAAAACACTTTTCTGCAAGTCATCTTAAATAGGTGCCTGGGGCGTACTGAGAGATTAAATCACACAGCCCATATGTGTCAAAAGTGGGACTTGAACTTAGATCTTCTTGACTCCAAGACCAATTCTCTATCCTCTAGACCACAGCTGCCTCTGACCTGTCATATAGGCACTTAATAAATGCTTGTGCCTTCTGATTGATTGATTGGAACATCTTTGACAAAATGCCATCTAGCCTCTTGTGAAGACTTAGTAATAGCGAATCCATTTCTTCCCAAGGAAATACTTTCTACTTAGAGACAGTTTAAAATGTTTGTAACTGAGTTCCCCACCCTACCTTAGAATTCCTGGTTCATAGGATCCCCATCAGTGAGTAGGAGGGGACCTCAGATACCTTATAGTCCAATCCCTTCATTTTAGAGACAAGGAAACTGAGGTCCAAGAAGGTTAAAAGACTTGTCCAAGATCACATAGTTAATAAGTGGCATATGTCAGGGGTGGGATCTGAACGTGTGTCCTCTGACTCTGAAGTCAATTATCTAGCCTCTGAACCACTCCATCTCCTAGTTTTTCTATCTGTGGCCAGGTTAAATAACTCCTATCCTTTCACTACATTATAGTTTTACAGATACTTGAAAGCCCTCTCCTTACCCACCTTCAAATATCTCTTTCTCTCTCCTCCCTCCCTCCCTCCTTCCCTCCCTCCCTCCTTTCTTTCTTTCTTTCTTTCTTTCTTTCTTTCTTTCTTTCTTTCTTTCTTTCTTTCTTT